>NW_022589756.1:9946875-9979375 GCF_004348235.1 Phoca vitulina | reverse complement strand
AAAAATAAATTACTGCTGTGCACATTCAATTTTGCGGTTCAGATAGCCAGACGGTACCTAGGTTATGATGGATAGTATGAGTTGCCTACTTCTCTACCTGGGCCTGGTAGCAAGTCAGGGGTTACTTTTCTATGGAGAAGGGAAGAGGGCATAGCTTTATTCCTCGAGCCCTAGGGTCTACACTGTGAGTCTCCTACTAAAGTTTGCCAGAATTTCTCTCCAACATCTCTGTTTGCCACACATATATTCAATACATTAGGGACTGCTATTGGCAAGGTGGCTTGTATGTCAGCTTAGATCTGCTGGGGAGTCTTTTCTTGCTCTGGGTCCATCTCAAATCTGGTGGGTTATCCAGGGTTATCCATAGTTCACATCAGCCCACCCAAACGTGGTTATCTGTTGCTTCCCAAACCTAAAGAGGTCCACTAAATATTGTGTCTCTTTTATCATGATGGGTAGTCCAAGATGCAGTAACTTGTCTCTCATGCTCCAGATCACCAGACACTTAGAAACTTAACCAATGTGGCAGTCCCTGAACTTTTGGGGGTAAAATCTCCCACTGTCTAGGCTGCTTGTTCCTTCCTGCTTGCCAAATCCAATTCATCTAATGTCATCAATGCAATGAGTCAGTTGATGTTCTGTGAGATGCCAGGATGATCAAGGTTTCTTTGTATGATGTAAAGTAGAATTGGCACAGCCTTGAGACAGGACAGCAAAGATACAGTGACGACCCTACTATGTGAAGGCAAACTGCTTCTGATGGTCTTATGGTCTTTACTCATAGGGATAGAGAAGAAAATATTTGCTGGGCAAATGGCTACATATGAGGTGCCAACGGCTATATTAATTGTTCCAGTAAGTATATCTGGTGCCCTTCACATAATTGGCATATTATTAAGTGTGTAATAATCTACATGCATTGCCCAAGACCTATCTAGCCTTAGCATCTGCCAAATGGGAACAAAACAGGGATGTGTGCCCATCTCAACCTCTGAATCATTTAATTTCATATTTTAAATTCCCTCAGAGATATTATTTTTTCTTTACTCAACTGGGAGTGAGGAAGCCTGGGAATCTTTATTCCATGAATCAGGGAACTGAAATGGGGTTTTGTCACTTATTAGGTATATCTATCCTCCTTATGTTTTAATAGGTTTTATAATTTAGGTGTGGTAAGGCCAACAGAACATGAGATGACTGCCATTATAAAGAGAGTTTGTTATTCACAGAGCCCGTGAGGAAGAGGCATGCCATGCCATGGGGAGGCTACCAGGGTAAGCATCAGGGTCTGTCAGGAGGCAGAGGGAGAGGGGGGGACTGTGGGCAAGAGTCTTTATGTGGTTCCCAAGGGAAGGAAGGGGTGAAGCAGGGTAAGCAGATTTAGGATTAGCTCATTTTAATAATCTTAGCAGGCTCTGGGGCACAAGAGCTGTCCCTAGCTGTCTGGCTCCTGGTGACCTTGGGGTGTTTAGGGCAGGTAGATAGTGGTCTGGAGTGTAAGAGCCTGATAAAGGAGGTGAATGGGGATGTGAAGTCTGGATTGGTTTATATTTGGAAAAGTGCCTCTGGGAGGAAGACTCCTCCCAAGGAGAGGCAGAGTCACAAAGGAGGCAGGAAGCCAAGGCAAGGTGGCTCAGGAATATTACAGGGTTGTCCAGACAACGTATGTCTAACATATGCATGCAGGGAGATGTTTAAAGCATCAAGTTTACAGAAGCTAGAAACATAGTCAATACACATTAGGCATACTGGGAGTGAAGAAAGAACTTCAAGTGTGTTACTCAGACCCGCTAGACCCACTGTGAGATAGACTTGGAACAACACCCATTCGATCAGTTGGGTCTTTATAAACCCCCACCCTGCCCAGGAGACCATGGTGGCAGGTGTCCCAACACATCAGTTTATAGCCAGTAAATAATAACTCCAAGGAGACCTGGGTTATTTCCACTTCTTGAGTAAAGAGTCACTTGGGTAAAAGGCCCTCAGTTTCCTCTGGGGAAGGCTTAGGGCAAGATTCAAAGTATATACCTCTTGAAATGCTGCAAGGTCCTTCCTCAAAAGGACCTGGCTTCCTTGTCATTTTTTATTATGTTCTGGTACGACTATAGAAGAAAGTTGGTCTGAGTTTAACCCAGACTCATGATGCATCATCCGCATTTCTCTTTTGCATCATTCAGATCATTATTCAGTTCTTGGGGGATACATCTGTGCTTAGTTTTCACTGCAAGGACACAAATCCTTATGTGCCTCCTTCAAATGTCACTTCGGAAATTCCTTTCCTCTTCCTTTACCAGATCTCCGTATGTCAGAACACCCCGGCATTTAATCCTCTGAGCCCCTCTCCCCCTCTACATTCCTTCCTAGATGATCTAGTTTCACACCTCAAATGTCATCTATATACTGGTGGTTCTTAAATTTATCTTTCCCAGATCCCTCCCAGGCTCCAGAACCTCACAGCAAACTGCCCTCCCTCACATTTCCATGAGGATGCCTGAGAAGCACTTCAAATTTTGTGTGGCCAAAATGGATTCATTCACTGATCTCTCTTCTGTCTACTCCCTCACAAATAAATAACTCCACCTTCCCTCTAGTTGCTCAGCCTGTGCAAAAAAAGGAGAAATTTAAAAATCCTCCAATGGCTGTCGATGATCAAATAGAACAAACAAACAAACAAGTTCCATTAACATGTTCTTCGAAGGTTCTGCATGATCTGGCTCTTCCTACCTCTCAGATACCTCTCTCCCATACTCTTCCCCAATCACAGTATTCCAGCCCTACTGGCTTCTCCATTTCTCAAACACTACAAATTTCTCCCTGTCATGGGCCATTTATACTTTCTGGCTCTTCAATGTGGAAAGGTTTTCCTGCAGGCAACCAAAATGGGGATGCTGAGACTGATTAGGCATATCTCCTCCATGTATGTATTCTCCCTTTTAATAATAATTTTTTAATAGAAGTATAGCTGACACACAATATCACATTAGTTTCAGGTGTACAACACAGTGATTCGACAACTCTACATTCTGCTGTGCTCACCACAAGTGTAGCTCCCATCTGTCACCATACAACAGGATTACAACACCATTGACTATATTCCCTATGCTGTACTTTCATCCCCATACTTATTCTCTCCATAATTGGAAGTCTGTCCCTACCTCTCACTCCCTTTCACCCATTTTGATCATTCCTGTACCCTCGGGCAACCACTAGTTTGTTCTCTGTATTTATGGGCCTGTTTCTGCTTTTTGTTTCTTTATTCATTTGTTTTGTTTTTTAGATTCCACATATGAGTAAAATCACTCTGACTTATTTCATTCAGCGTAATACCCTCTAGGTCTGTCCATGTTGTTGCAAATGACGAGATCTCATCATCTTTTATGGCTGCATAACTTTCCGTTGTGTATGTAGGTGTGTGTGTACACATCAATCATATCCTCCCTACCATTCATCTATCGATGTACACTTAGGTTGCTTCTGTATTTTGGCCATTACAAATAATGCTGTGATAAGCAAAGGGAATATATATATTTAATATATATATATATCTTTTTAAAAATTTATTTATTTGAGAGAGCGAGCACGAGCAGGGGGAGAGGGAGATGGAGAAGAAGACTCCCTGCTGAGCACAGAGCCCAGTGTAGGGCTCGATCCCAGGACCCCGAGATCATGACCTGAGTCGAAGGCAGACGCTTAACCAACTGAGCCACCCAGGCGCCCCTATGTATATCTTTTTGAATTAGCGTTTTCATTTTCTTTGGGTAAATACCCCATAGTGGAATTACTGGATCATATGGTATTTCTATTTTTAATTTTTCCACAGTGCCTCAGGGCACAGAGGAAATGCAAAAAGGAAAAGAAACATGTTAAATCCATGGGGAACAATGTATTTCATAATCGCCTCCTGCCCCCAAAGCTCTGCTCTCCTCCCTTATGTTTGTGTTTCTCCTTTGCATCAATCAGTTAACTTCCTTCTCTACCCCCAGAGGCCTTGTGTAGAGACCAGTGTAGACCAAACCTCTCTGTAGGTAATTCCCCAGCCTCTAGACACAACTTACCCTATCCTATCCATCATCTTCACATCACCTGTCAGGACCTGTGATGATCTTATTTGTTCATGTGATTGCGTGTTGATTGCTTATGTTCTCGCCCCTTGTCTTGAATATAAAGGCTCTTAAGGGCAGGGACTGCACGTCTGTTCTAATTAGAAGAGCACGTGATGTGGCAGCTGCAACAGGCATGTGGCAAAGCGCTATCATCACCAAAGGCACCAGGAGCCAGAGGCGTGTACCTATTTCCCAAAAATTTCAATCAAATTTCCCATCTGGGGGAAAGTCGTTGCGAGGTTTTTATCTTACAATACTTAGAAACATCCTGCCTAAAAAGTAAAAGACAGATGAGACATGAGACAGTTTGTATTAGACTGTAGACTTTTATTAGAACAAGCATTTCTCATAGCTGTAAGCAAAGCATTAGAATTCATCGAGCTAACTTGCATCTTTTCCCTGCCCCAGGAGGGCCGAAAAGGAGAGAAAGCCCCCTGCGCATCTAGGCTCAGTCGAGCAAAATATTGCAGTGAATGATTCATTGAGGCTATAAATGTCTGCAGATGTTAAGGCACTGGAGGGCATGCGAGGTGGGACAGGGTACAGTTCCCAGGTCCAAATGCCTTATCTTGTCTGACAATCTCCCAGCTTCCTTCCCCAGCTTCCGCGGCAGGCACCCAGGCCCAAGAAGACGGAGCACAGCGTATTCATGATCCTCATTCAGACCCCAAGCAATCCAAAGAGTTCAAGCAATGTCACAGTTCAACTCCCACCGTAACTTAGTAGAAGATAAACTGCAGGTTATCAGCTTGCCATTGCACTTCATGTAATCAGACCTCATTAAACCAGATTTTCCTGACTGCCTTCGCGCTTTGTGCACTTCAAAAAGCCACTGACCTGAGCCACAAAAGCATTGCCCAATTTGTTGAAAGCATTTTGGCTGTGACTTCAAGGGCTGACCACATGGGGAGAAATTACTTTTTAACACCCAGCGGACAGGACACTCCGGTGCCCCCGAGGCCGCAGTACCCGTCGCGGTTCTTGCTCAGGTACTGCTGGTGGCACTCCTCCGCGTAGTAGAAGGGTTGGCCCTCCCGGATGTCGGTCGTGATCAGGCCATAGCCGTGCTCCGAAAGAACCTGGGGAGAGAAAGGCGCCGTGAGGACTGGATGCTGGGCAGAGAGGGTCTGAAGGATCCGGGTTGGGGGTCCGGCCGTGAGGGAGGCAGACACGGGTGGCTTGGGGTGTGCAGTGGGTCCTTGTGGGCCCAAGCTCTGCCGCTTCCCAGCTGGGTTATTCTGGGCCAGCTCCTAGCGCCCCGTGCCTCAGGTGACTGGGACCTGAAATCCCGTTTTCTGACTCCGTAATTTGCATTCTACTCATTACACCAGCGCTGCCCCCGGAGCGGGCTGGGAGCCCTGCTTTGGGCCCCGTGGGTCTGTGTGGAAGGGGCCCCAGGGCTTCCCGGGGGAAACAGCAGGGCCATGTGGCTGCCTGGCTGTGCTGGGAAGAATGGGCCTCCCTGAGGGCACTGGAGCAGGGCTGCAGGAGGAGGGGATGGAGGGGCAGGGGCAGGATGGGACTGGCAGGGCTGCGGCCCCAGCCCAGTGCTGTCCCCTCTGCTGCCAGCTCAGAACAGGCCCCCTGCCCACTCACAGGCTGGACCGAGGAACCCCCACGCGCTGGGGTTCTAGGGAGCTCGGGCCCTGCCTGGGGGCCTTGGACAGCAGGGGGTCATCTGGGTCTGTGCTCTGCCACTCCAGCCCCAGGAGCCTGGGGACTGAGGTCAGGGAAGGACGTGGCCTGAGGGCCTTTGTGGGCTCATCACCGCCCTCTGTGACCTACTTTAAGGCCTGGTGGCATCTGCTGCCAGGGAAAGAAACAGACACGTAAACACAAGTGGGGGAGGAGAGCGGAGCTATTTGGGGCAGGAGACAGATTAAGAAATAGACATTGTTCCCCATGGATCTTAGCCCGTTTCCTTTCCCTTTTGGATTTCAGCTGTGCCCTAATTCTTCCTTGTTGCAGGCTGCTCGGGGCATTTGGGCACAAGGCTACAGAGACTCGACCCCGGGTTTGCGGATTCCATTTGGTCCTGAAGTGCCAGGCAGAGCCCGGACTTGTGCTCACATGAGGGATCTGGCCAGTCTTTGACTGTTGGTCCATTTGAGATGGAGTCTTCCCCTCTGCAGAGCAAGGGGACTCCGGTATTAACATTCGGCATGATTCACTGCTGCCGTTTTCTCCCCGAGAACTTTCCCCTTCTTCCTGAGTCTCCACCCAGCCCTCTGAGCCAGAATGAGGCAGACTGAGGATCTGACGCCAAGTAGGCCCAGGATGGTAAGGGACAGGATCCGTGCCAAGGCGGGCGGTTGGACCCCAAAGCTCGGAAGCAGCCAGTTTCCTTACAGGGGTTAGAAATGAGAACGAGGAGCCATTCTGACTTCAGTTTTGACAATTTTTTGTAAACAAGCAATTATCGAGGGCTTACCATATGCCACACTCTGTGCAAAGACTTCACAGTGTTAATTTTAGCCTCCCAACAGCCATATGAAGGAAGGACTATTATTATCATCCGTATTTAAAAGCGCACGTCAGAGATTGTGTCTTGATCCCTGACATTCTCAGCTCGCCCTGATACTGCAGAAGCTGGAAGCTTGGAAAACTACATTTCCCAGACTCTATTGCCAGGGGCAGTCCAGTTGAGATTTCACCAATGAGAGAAGCACACATGAAATTGGGCAGAAGAGAGGCCATTATTTGCAAGGTGCAGCCATGAAGATGGGCACAGGTCTCTCCAAAGAACAGACGGAGACTCTGCCAGCTCACCCTGACAATCGTGGACGGGCGGGCCTCAGGCAAAGTCACAAGCAATGACTTCTAGCAATTTCTGTACCTTCTTGGGATCCCGAAATGCAGTGGTGCTGTTCCCCGACCTTCCCTCAGACAGCCTTTCTAATGACTCTGGAAGCATCAATTGCCTTTGTAAAATCCACCCTCCTGCTTGAAATACCTTGAACGCTCTGTTTCCGTGACTGATCTCCAGCTAACACAGCAATGGGTTCCAGAATTGTTTTCAGGGACCAAAACCTCAGTGAGGATGAGAATCTGGAAGGGTTAACTGTCCCGGCCAGATTTAGAGTTAGAGATGGCCTCACTGTGAGTGAGGAGCGGGTCAGTGCCCACGGGGTGTAGTCGGCATTTACTTAAATTACGGCTAGTGTTTGCCTGTGAAGAAACATCCGCTGTAGGAAGGCTTTGGGACCCTAGGTGGCTGTGACAGTGGACTATTCTGGTGAAGACGATAAAGCACGAGGTCTATGTGGTGCGCTGGCTGCTTCAGGCCGCCCTCGAGAGCTCAGAGAAAGAACAGGATATAAGGTCACGACTTGACTTTCCTGGCCCGAGTTGAGAGAGGCAGAGAACTTCTAGGACTGATTTAAAATAATCTGTTTCTTATAGCTGCATTCAAATACCAAATAAAAGGGGCACAGCTTTACCAGTGGAGTTGACACCCTCACTGGTCAGGAGCCCAGAAATCATGTGCACATGGGATTGCCCTCAGAGAGCTCATCCAGTCACACTGTTGCAGACACCGTGTATGGAGAGACACTCCCCTCCGGTTCTTACCCGAGATATTGCATGCAGGCTGACGTGAGTCTTCCATATTCTGATGGGACCTCATATTGGACCTCAAAAGCTTCCTGGCTATGGCCACACTGCACAGGAGCTTGCCCGCTGTCGAGATCCTCTGCGCCTTTCTCTGTCCCTCACCCTCAGGGCCAGGACCCAGCTCCCGGGTCTGCCAGGGTCTCCAAGCACTTGCCTCATCCCCATCCAGGCTCTGTCCTCTCTGAGGGTGACCTCCTCACACACGACTCACCCTATTTCTCTTTCACAAATGGCCATCCTCCTTGTATGCCCAAGGATGGCCTTCCCGAGACCCCAGGGTTCACAGCTGCTGACTCTAGAAGCTTCTTCACTGAGGCAGAGAAGCCAGTGCCAGTGAGCACTACTGCCCAGGCTCCCTCCTCCTCTCCACACCAGCTCCCACCCCAGCAGACCAGCACCCTTTCAGGGGAAGGTGACTGTGGGGGCCCAGGCAGTACCTGGCCTCTGCCACA
Source organism: Phoca vitulina (assembly GCF_004348235.1). Taxonomy (NCBI): domain Eukaryota; kingdom Metazoa; phylum Chordata; class Mammalia; order Carnivora; family Phocidae; genus Phoca; species Phoca vitulina. The sequence continues at coordinate 9,971,208 of NW_022589756.1, read as the reverse complement.
AGATGGCAGACACCTCACTTTTATTTGCGAGGAAACAAGAACAAACAGTGATGAGAACCCACAGAAAACAGCTCCAGGCTGCCCTCCTCACCTCCTGTTAAGCTGGGACATTCTGGCTCATTCTTGTTGGGGTGGGAGACAGCTGCCGGAACCACGGGGCCTGGGGTCAACATTGCCCCCTCCGCACTGGGCCGGCCAGCCTCTAGGCTGAGGCCCTCCCTGAGCACAGGGCTGTGTCAGGGGAGGGGGGACAAAAACACATGAAAGAAACTGGATGTAAAAGCAGAGGGAGCAGGAACCCCCAAATCCTAACCAGTGTCTGGTTTTCCTCCTTCTTCATATCCCCCACCTCTGCTTTCTCACATGCAAGGCTGCGGGGGCAGGTCAGTCTCCTCAGTGCCCCCAGGCCTGTCTCCTGGAGAGGTCTCACCAGACACACACGGCTGGACGCAGTGATGGGGGTCCCGAGGGCCTGTCTGCTTCAGACCTGGTCGGTGCCGGTCGGCTTTGCCAGTCCTCTTTGCTCTTTCACTCTGGCCCTTCCACTGCACTGTTTAAGCTACAGGGTTGCAGAGAACAGGAGTCGGGACCGGGACTGATTATTGCTGGTAATGGCACCTCCTTAAACCAGGCAGCGAGGCCTTTCCCGATCCCTTAGGAGAACCCACCCGCCCTTCCAAGCTGGGTTCTGCTTCACCTCCTCAGCCTCATGTCCCTCATCTTTTTCTAACTCTTTCCTTTCCCTCTCTGAGAACTGTTTTTGTGGGTCATATTAAACTTTACACATTTCCTGAACATTCCATCCCCTTGCACACAACCTCCTTGGAATGCTCTTTCTTCTCTTTCCTATCATGTGAGCTCCTACCCATCTCTCAGCACTGAGATCAAATGTCCCCACCTCTATAAAACCACTCCTGAGTCTATAAGGCAGAAGTGACTCCAGCTTCTAGGCTCCCACAGAAGGACTGTCCCTGTTAGCACTTATGACATTATACTACAATCATCCTTTGTTTCTCTAAGCCACTCCCTCTCCCTTCTGGCAGTATACGTACTAGACCGTGTGCTCGCGAGTATGGACTGTCTTCTTCCTCTACCTCATCTCAGTGCTTCATACAAAATGAATGAATGAATTTTAAAAAAACAGTTGAGTCTTGGGATCTCTTGGGGATTCTCTTCACCTTAGCGGCTTCTACTTGGGGTCCTGCTGCTGCCTCAAGTCCAAATACCTCCTTGGGGACCTGGGAAGGAACCTCAAGAGGGAGCTTGGGGACCAGGGAGCTCAGGCTGTCACTCTCCTTGTCACAGACGCCTGGCCAATTCCATAGGGTAGGTTTACTCTTTAGACTGTGGCAATGCAGTGGCTGTGTCCATACAGGGGGACCAACAATCTTGCCTAGAAGGATGACCTCAGCGTCTCTGACAGCTCCTGAAAAGCCTGTTCACTCTTCTGGGGGTGGGGCGGGAGGGGGCGTAATGGCGGGGATGGAGAGCAGCAGGAAGTGAGAGATGAAGACTGGGTTACAGATGATCCTTCTGGCCCCCAAAGTCCACTTGGCCCCATGCACAAGCTGTTCAGGGGCTGGTGATGCACCTCAGTCTTCTCCTATAGCATCGCCTACACCAGGTGCCCTAGTCAGTTATGGGGGTGTCATGAATAACGTGCTACTAATAATGGCTAATGTATCGATGTTTCTGAGAAACTTACTTTTCCTCCATGAATTAGGGCAGCTGGAGGGCTATCCCAATCCAAGCACCACTTCAGCTCTCTTGCCCACTACAGTGGGAGGGAAGGGAGTGTCCGGAGAGTTAAACTGGGGTGGCACATAAGCCACAACTGTGTGGTCTCTTCCACTATCTATGAGGGGGTGCCCACGCCGATGGTACCATTCCTGATGACAGAGATGATGAATCACATCACCTACAAAGTTTGCTGGTATCTTCCAAAAAGGAGGCTGTACCCATGAAAGTGTGTTGCCCATAGGAAAATCACAGCAGATAAAGAGCTGAAAGCAGCTGCAGTAAATGCTCTGGCCTGAAGCACAGAAGTTGGGGCAGCTTGAATCCCTGAGGGGCCCCCAGGCTACAGGGCCCTGCCTCCAGCACGAGGCTGATGCTCCCCAGAAGCCTGTGCTCTTCCTTTGGGCTCTACAGAGCCACCCTGTGGTATGGGGAGTGAATGCAGGTCATCAAGGCTTTGCCTGGTCAAAGTGACCGCCAGGTTGGCTCAAACCTCCGCTATGGTTTCAGATCGCACATTTAGATCTTTAATCCATTTTGAGTTTCTTTTCTGTGCATAGTGTTAGAACGTCGCCCAGTTTCATAAGGGGTTAATATCCAAAATACATAAAGAATGTATGCAACTCAACACCATAAAAACAAATAATCCAATTTAAAAAAGGGCAGAAGACATGAACAGACATTTCTACAAAGAAGACATACAGATGGTCAACACACACATGAAAAGATGCTCAACACCACTTATCATTAGGGAAATTCAAGTCAAAATCACAATGAATTATCTCCTTCTATTTGTCAGAATGGCTAAAATAAATAAGACAAGAAATAACAAATGTTGACGAGGATGTAGAGAAAAAGGAACCCCCTTGTGCACTGTTGGTGGGAATTTAAATTGGTGTAGTCACGGCAGAAAACGGTACGGAAGTTCCTCAAAAAATTAAAACCAGAAATACTATATGATCCAATAATTCCACTATTGGGTATTTACCCAAAGAAAACCAAAACACTGAAAGATATATGCATCCCTATGTTTATTGCAGCATTATTTACAATAGTCAAGATATGGAAGCAGCCCAAGTGTCCATCAATAGATGAATGGATAAGGAAGATGTGGTACACACACACACACACACACACACACACACACACACACACACACACAGTGGAGTATTATGCAGCCATAAAGTAGGATGAGATCATACCATTTGTGAGCACATGGATGGACCTGGGAAGTATTATCCTAAGTGAAATAAGTCAGAGAAAGAGAAATATCACATGATTTCACTCATATGTGGAATTTAAGAAAAACAAGTGAATAAACAAACAAAACCCAGAATCAGACCTATAAACCCAGGGAACAAACTGATGGTTGCCAGAAGGGAGGAGGATGGGGAGGCTGGGCAAAATGGGTGAAGGGGGGTGAGAGATACAGGCTTGCAGTCATGGACTGAGTGAGGCACAGGAATAAAGGGCACAGCTAAGGAATACAGTGAAGGATATTGTAATGCATTGTATGGTGATAGATGGTAGCTACACTTGTGATCAGCACAGCAGAATGTAGAAACTTACTGAATCACTATGTCTTACGCTTGAAACTAATGTGACATTGTGCATCCACTATACTCAAATACAAAAAAAAAAAAAATTAAAACTCCACTATAATGTTACCAGGAAATCACTCTCTTAGTGGTCAAACACAGGGCTCAACTAGTCCTTCCCCTCCCCAGGCTCTAGGGCTCGGTCCCCACTGCCACATGGAAAGCCAGCCCTGCATGCCCCCTCTGCTGGGTTCCTCAACCAGGACCAGCTCCAGAGGAAGGAATGATCTGGGCCTGACTCCCCTACCCCTCATTTTTCTGCTCTTACTCTTATTGACTCCATTATAATTATCCAAAGCTTCTTGTTTGTGGAAATTTTTTTCTTGCTGATATTTTTGGAGGGAAGTGGGACCCAACTAAAATAACCTACATCTGTGTGACACCTGGATCAGGAAATCTCTGGAAGGTCACCTAATAAAATTGATCAGTCGTGCTTTTCTCACAGATTCTTACTTCACCTTTTCCTTAGATGGCCCCAGAAAGTCCCCTGTGCCTTTATTCTTACATCCTGTTCTTCCCAGAAGCAGTTTTTCTATCTGTAAAAGGGGCACAATACCTAGCTTGCTGCTACTAGGAGGATCCCAGAAAAGGCACAGAAAGCGCATGGCACTCTGGCACATTTTAACTACATGACAACACTGGCTTCCTTTACCCTCAGCCCCCATGCTGGAGGACAGCTAGCCCACCCACCCTGCCCTCCTAAAATAGGTCTCCACGTCCACCCGCCATGCTCTCCCTGTTTCTACAGCTGCGCAGTTGACCTCTGGGGGGCAAGAGAAAGAGGTGATCATCAATAAGCTATGGCAGAGCTCCCCCCCCAAAACAGGTGTCTCCAGCCCCCCACCAAACACCACAAATATCCAAGAAAGTTGCCGGGCCATTCCCTTATAGATGTTCTGCCAACAGGAGGGCCTAGGGCCCCACCCATCTTTCCAGAGCTGCCGGCAGGAAGCCTTTCTTTTAATGAAATTAATGAACACGTGACCGTTCTGCTTAATGCAACCTGCTAGCAAGCTTATTATTAGCTTCACTGAGATTTTTCTGAGTGCCCAAGTATACTCAACATATTGCATGGAAAGGACTCTTAGACCACCCTGAGAAAGCACAGCCTGGCAGCCACAGCTATGGTGGAGCATCAGCAGACCAGGTTAGGAGATAAAGGCAGATCAGGTGAACAGACCAGGTGAACAGATCAAGGCATTCGTCCTGAGTTGCAGTGTCTCCAAAGGGCTTCCTCACATACTCTAGTCCATGTGAGGCTTTCACTAACTCTAAGAGGGAGGAATTATTATTCTTAATGCTCAGCACAGGACAGTGAAGCCCAAGGAGAGAGAAAGCTTGTCTAAAGCCACTCACCAGTAAGCTGCAGAGATAGGACTAGAACCCCCGGTTCCTGAGCATTTCCATTATTACAATAAGGCACACTGCCCTAGCTGGCTAGATGAGGATGTAACTTTCCCTTAGAGAGGGATATGTATCATTTCAAAATTTCCAAAAGAGTTCTAAACATGGATCAGCCTATATTGGGATCAAACTCTCCCCCCACCCTGCTCACTTCCCTGGAACTCAGAATGTGTGATGTAGATTTCTCAGGTCATCTCATTGACTTTGTTTTTGTTTTTTTTAATCATGGTAAAATACACATGACTTCAAATTTTCCATCTTAACCATTTTCCGGTGTTAAGTACACTCACATTGCTGTGCAACTAATCTCTAGAACTGTTCGTTGTGCAAAACTAAAACTCTTTGCCCATTAAATAATAACCATCCATCCCTCCCATCCCATAGCCCCTGGCATCCCCGCTGTATTTTCTGTCTCAGTGAATCGGATTACTCTAGTTACCTCATGTAAGGGGAAATCACACAGTATTTGTCTTTGTGAGGCTGGCGTCTTTCCCTCACATCATGTCCTCAAGGTCCATCCTGTGTCAGACATCCTTCCTTTCGTAAGGCCGAATAAGAGGCCATTTGTTTGTCTACTCATTCATCAGTGACACTTGGGGTCACTTCCCCTTGTTTTTTTTTTTAGCTGTCAAATACTATATTTTGCTGCATGACAAGCACATCCCACAACAGTTACTTAGATACTTCCTGGCCTGCTTCTATCAGTAGCCTCCTATTAGGATGCTAAACTCCTCCAAAGAAGCGCCCAAGGAGTACAACGGTGAAAAGACTCACCCCAAACATGTGGTCGGTTACTCTTCTTGTCCCACCTCATCGGATCCCCTGTGCCAACGACTGCATTACCAAGACAGAAAACTAACACGGACAGCTCCTTTAAGGTCACCAAATAGGGAGAAAGCTGGGATTGTCTGCCTCCCATTCACTCAGAAGGACAGATGCCCTCCAAATAGCAAATGCCACAACTTCCCAAGCATCACCTGATTCCAAGAGATGACAGGAGACCTACTCAAAGTGTCAGGAAAGCGGAGTTTGTGTTTTAAGTGCCAGGCTCCATATCGATTTTCTGATGGAAGTCAGAGGAGAAGTTTGCCGGACCCGGCTAGTGGGGCAGATATAAGCTATAGGGTGCTTTCTCTTTCATTCTCTTATTTCATCATGCCAGCAGTCCTGCAGGGGTGGGGAGACCATTTTTCTGACTTTACCCACAAGGAAACTCAAAGAAGTTAAAGCCCATGCTCATGGGCTCATGTGCCCAGAGTGTTAGTTGTGAGTCTGGGACAAGAATACAGGTCTGTTCAGGGCACCTGGGTGGCTCTTAAGCGTCTGCCTTCGGCTCAGGTCAGGATCCCAGGAAGTCCTGGGATGGAGCCCCACATCGGGCTCCCTGCTCTGCGGGAAGCCTGCTTCTCCCTCTCCCACTCCCCCTGCTTGTGTTCCCGCTCTCGCTATCTCGCTCTCTCTGTCAAATAAATAAATAAATAAATCTTTATTAAAACAAAACAAAAAAAAGAATACAGGTCTGTTCCGCTCTGGATTCCATGGTCCTTCCCACCTACATACTGTCCCTTGAATTTGGGAACACAGGGGAAGCAAGACCCTGGACAGCTGAGTCTGTTCTGCTCTGCAGCATGTCTGAGGTAGAAACAGTCAATATGAACCCACTAAGAACCTTCTGTTGGAATTCTACACATCAGGGCAGGGAGGGAAGAGAGGACATTGGCTCTACAGACACTAACACATGTGTGTGGGAGAGGTGTGCGTGCACACTTAGGCACGCGAGTGTGCACTCATATGCATGTGTATACGAGTGCCCGGGAGGATGCTGTGTGATATACACTTTCAATCCCACCTTAGATGAAGTAACCTATAGACACCTTTTGCTTTTTAGAAAATGTATCACTGTAAAAAAACTTGAATCTGTGGCAGTGGTTCTTAACATCTTAGAGGGTCATGGATTCACTTGGGGATCTAATAAACACTATGGACAGTCTTTCCACATAAACTCACAATCAAATATTTGCTTATAATTTTGAAGGTTTCTATGACCCTCTAGAGTCGACCCATGAGCCCCATATTCAGAACCTTTAGATGGGGCCACCAAGTTCAAAGTCATCATGGTACATGCCCATTCCCCATCCACAGGGTTCTAGAAACATGCGGGTATATCCAATCAGCAATGAACATTTTCAAGACAGATGTCCTTACTTTCAATCATAGTTTGAAGGCCCATTGAGAAATGGCTGTGTTGCTAATGAGCAAGTCACCAGGAAAGGAGGAAGGTAACTGCAGTTCAAACCTCATTCGATTCATATTTTTTGAAGCCTCATTAAGTCTCATCCAAGCAAATGCAAGAGACCTGGATTCTGTTCCTCACTCTGCCCTCTAGTGGCAGCAGGGAGCATGGACGAGGCATAGCCCCCTCTTTGGTTCCTGCTTTCCCTTTCTGAACTGAGAGACCCCCTTCAGTTCTTTCCAGATCTAATTCCATCAAATCCCATGCTATGTTTCCATCCTGCATGCACACACACACACACCCGCACACACACGCACACCCCGTTCAGGCTTAACAAGCTCCGTCAATGCCAATGCCCAAGTCAGCAGTTTTACTCCATTGGCAGCTTCTAGCTGACCAGATTGCCATCAATCAAAACTTCTGGAAGGGATGCAAAATGACTGGCATGGCTTTTAAATAAAACCACTAGAAAGAAAAACACCATCTATTCCAAGATGAGCAGGAACTCATGCGTTTCCAGTTCAGGAGAGCACGGAGCACCCACACATCTGCAGGTGTGCAGCGAGCCGTTTGCCCCGGCCCATAGTGGCAGGGCCACAAGGAGGAGAGAGCCGGGCTCCTCATGTTCTGCACCACAGAGGACCCTGAAAGGACAGGAGCCCCAGGCTCTGGCACCACGGAATCACCCCCTGTGAGTCCACTGGTGACCGTTACCATATGCAAGGGGGACAAGTCAGGGCTCGGGGAACAAGGATGTGACACTGACAAGGTGAGTGCTCAGAGGGGCTAGAGCCTTCATGAGGCCCAATCAGGGCTGCACTGACCCTTCCAGTGAAACTAAGGAGGCAAAGTAGAAAGAAGGTGACACAATTAGATCTAATTTGGTCCATTTATAAAACCTGCTTATGCAAATGGTGGCCTCTAGCTGGAATGAGTTTGGCCTTCTTAGAACAGCTACAGCATCCCTGTGCTCTGTCCTTCCCTGGACTCTGTAGTTGTGTGGAGCGGTTAATGGCTTTCCTCAGCTATTTCTCTGTGTCCCCCTCACCCTTGAGGAAAATCACAAGTGTCTTCTAACCAGCGAGACTATTGTTCCTGGTTTGCCACACAAAATGACAGAGCTACAAGCCTTTGCTAAGAAAGGGAAAAGAGAGAGGGCTCAATTTGGCCAGTAAGGATCCAAAGCTTTACCTTGCTCCTCAGAGGGTGGACAATGGGCCAGAAGCTTGTCAGAAATGCAGAATCTGGCCCTTTCTCCAGACCGACTGAATCAGGATCTGCATTTTAAACTTATCTCCAAATGATCCAGGTGCACATTAGAATTTGAGAAGCTGTGTTCTAGCAGACAAGCATGGCAGGCTCTATTATTGGCCACCAACATCCCCTGCCCTCCCTCTGGAAGTCAGGTTGCCCGTGTGACCGGCTCTGGTCAGGCCGTGACGGGGTGGGGGGACCTATGTTGTTTCTGGGTAGAAGCTGCCCAGTGCCAGTATGAGCTTTTCCCCTTCAGCCAGTGGCCAGCACAGCTCCATCACCACCACCACAGTGGTGGCTCCATCACCCTGGCTCCTGGCGCGAGGGCAATGGCAATCTGGAGCACAATCCCCGCACAGAATAGTCTATTCCTTCTATTACAGGTGCCTGGTTTTCCCTGGTGTGGGGTATGATGCTGAAGCGTCATGGAAGGCAGGCACAGCTCCGTGTAGGCCGGGCACTTCTCTGCAAACACGTTTTTAACTCTCCAGCTCCACTTAATTAACTGACTTCAGCAATCAGTGTACCACTGACTGTGCTGGGCATTAGGCATGTACAGGCGGCCCGGGGCAGCCCTCCCCAGAGTGGGGCAATGACGGGTATGTGAGCCATTACAACGTAAGTGCCTACCATGTAGCAGGCACCGCGCTAGGCGCTGGCGGGTGCTGTAAGCCGAAGAAGACAAACCTCCCTGTGATGAGTCTGTGGCTTAGAGATGGAAGTGATAGAGGAGACAGTGAGGACGCGACTGCCTGTGGGTGTGGCATGACAGCCAGAATGGGACAAAGTGGGAGCCACGCCCACATGCTGGGGCTTTTAGAGGACCACTGTCCATCCATCGGGAGGTCAGAATTCTGTCAAAAGAGCCAGGACATACATGCACGTGCCAGGCAGAGGGACTGTGCTGGAATACATGGAGGAAGGAAAGATTAACCCAGCTGGGAAGGTGGGTCCTGAAGGGGGCGGATGTCGAATTGGGAATTGGCTGAAAGGCCTGGAGAGGAGAAGTGGGAAAGCTGAAGGGACCCCTCCGAACAGCAGGAAGAGATGAAAGCAGATGGAGGAGTGGCCTTGGGAGGCATCGAGGTTACGGTCCTTTTTTTCTGTTTGCTCCCATTTAAGGTAACTCAGTACACGCTTTTTGTTCATGCTCTGCCCTGCAATCACAGTGACATGTAGAAGCACTTTACAAGATTAAAGGAACCACTCAAACCCAGGCAAAGCTGGCAGATGCCTCTGAGGTTCACCTGCTGGCCTGCGGCAACGTCTTAAAGACCAGTTGAGCCAAGGTGGGGACGCTGGGGAAGGAGGTAGCTATTGCTTATTTTTCCATTACTTAGTTGTCATCCTTTACCTCCCCATACCTTACAAATTCCAAGCATCATTTGCTGGGTGCAAGAGAAATTGGGTCCTTCCTTCTTCTCTATTTCGTGCCTTGAAAGATGGAGCCCCACCAGGCTGGGTCGGGCTGGGCTGCATGCTTGGCTTGGAAAGGAAAACGGCTGAGCTGGGGAGTTCAGCCTCGGACCAGGGAAACAGCTCGGGTTTGTATTGCTGACCTGGGCCACTGTCCACTTGCCCCAGCCAAAGCAGTGCTTCCTCCAGCCACGAGATGACGTACATCAATCACGCATTCAAGGACTGCTGGTTTCTCCTGATTTGATCTTCCCTTTGAGGTCTGCTGGTTTTGAAAAGGAATTCAAATGACTTTTCCTATAGGAGTTTTACTTTCATGGCTTTTAGTTTGACAGGAAATGGATCTCTCTCTCTCTCTCTCTCTGCTTCTCCTCCCCCCCTCCAACTCTCTCTCCTCTGTATATATCTCTAAGGAGTTATACTCTGTTTTTTCATATCTGAAATCAATGCACTACAACCTCTCTTTTTCCTATCTTCTTAGCATTTAGTATACAAAAGAATCCACTTGTCACTTTTCAGAGGAAGCCAAGGACACTGGCTTTCACCTTGGGGATGAAATGCAGATTTCATTAAAAGGAAAGATCTTTCATTCCAAAAGGTTGAATAGAAAAGAACTTAAAGCAAAATGCCGGCTGCGTAAGTTTAGAACACTGAATTCAGCAAGGTAAAGGAACTTTTCTGAACACCACCATTTCTCATGTATGTGTGATTTCAGTGATTCAGAGCTGCAGCAAAGGAGATTCATCCCAATTTGAACTGCAGGCAGAGTCGCCAACTGTCTTCGTTTGCCCAGGGCAACGGGGCTTCCCAGGAGTGGCACTGTCAGTGCGAAACCTAGGAAAGTCTGACTGGTCACCAGAACTGTGGGACAGGGAAAGACATTCACGTCTCTTCCATTACCAGCACTGGGTAGCTTGTTTCCCTCATCCGGGCCTCAAATCCCCCAACTGTAAGTGAGGTTAACCTAGGAGGCCACCCCTCCTGTGGATCACGTTTCTCTCTGAGCCACATGCTCCGGAGCCTCCTCTGAACTGTGCTGCTTTTTTCAGATCACTGTTGCATTGAGATGTAGTTCACATATCACAAAATTCCCCCTTTTAAAGTTTACGCTGTGGTGTTGTGTGGCACAGTCTCAGAGTGATGCAACCACCACCATCTTTTTTAGTTTGTTCATTTCTGTTTCCCAGATTGGATAATCTCAATGAATTTTTATTTGCTCATCTTTCTTCTGTCCCTTCAGTGATTTTTTTTTTAGTGATTTTTTTTTCATTTAAGTTACTATTCCTTTGAATTTCTTCTTCATTCTGGGATTTCTATTTAGTTCTTTTTTTGATCATTTCTATCTCCTTATTGTTAGTCTTCATTTGCTGAGACCATTGTCCTTGTATTTTCCTTTAATTCTTTAGATGTTGTTTCCTTTGGTTCTTTGAGCATATTTCTTTTTTTTTTATTTAAATTCAATTAGCCAACGTATAGTACATCGTTAGTTTTTGATATAATGTTCAATGATTCATTAGTTGCATATAACACCCAGTGCTTTGAGCATATTTCTAATAGCTGATCTAAAGTCTTTGTCTAGTAAGTCTTACTTCCATGTTTCTTTATCTCATACTTTTTTATCTTAAAAACTGGGCATTTTAAATAATAAAATGTGGTAACTCTGAAACTCGGACTACCCTCCCCATTGGTTTATGGTTGTTACTGCAGTTCATTTGTTTAGGGATGTTCTTGGGCTAATTCTATAAAGTCTGTGTGGCCCTTTCATGTGTGGCCACTGAAATCTCTGCTTGGTTAACAAATGATCAGCTAATGATTGGGCACAGGGTTCCTTAAGTGCCGTGAAGCAATGGTCTTCCACCCTTTGGCCTGGTGTGTGTGTTTTGGAGCAAACACAGCTTAGTGGCTAGAGCAGTTTGCAGCTCGGCCTTCTCTTCCTCTCCTCCTCGCATAGGCCTCAAGGTCAAGCAAAGGTGAGAGATTAGGGCCTTCTGGGTATATACATAGCCGTGGTTTGGTTATCCATTCACCAACTGAAGGACATTGGGGTTGTTCTGGTTTGGGGCTATTATGAATAAAGCTGCTATAAACATCCAAGAATAGATTTTGCAGTGAACATAAGTCTTAATTCTCTTAGGTAAAAACCTAGAAGAGGGGCTGCCGGGTCACATGGCAAATGTATATGAAAAAGTATATGAAACTTGATATAAAAAAATTTCCAAGTGGTTTTCCAAACTGGTTATACCATTTTGCATTCCTACCAGCAATGCTGAGAGTTCCTGCTGCTCGGCATCCTTGTCAGCACTCGGTAGTGCCATTAATTTGAATACAGCCATTCTAACTGGTACGGGGTAGTCTTTCAATGTGGTGGCAATTTCATTTCCCTCATGACTAATAATGTTAAGCATCGTTTACTGTTCTTATTTGCCTTCTGTATATCTTCTTTGGTGAAGTGTCTGTTCAAATCTTTTACCCATTTTTTAATTGACTTGTTTGTTGTTTTTGTCAAATTTTGAGAATTCATTATATATTCCCAAGTTCTGTTTTGATTTCAAATGCATAACCCTGCCCTGAGAGCCTGGTATGCTCCTATAGGGCATCTTGGCTCTACATTTGGGCCATAATGTTTTATATTGTATATAACATCTCTATCTGTCTCTCTCTCTCTCTCTGTCTCCCTCTACATACACACACATACACACACACACACAGCTCCGTGAGCAATTTTCCTTTTTGATTTACTTCAAGAAACATTTACTGTGTCCCTATTAAGGAATCATACTAGGTACTAGGGAAGCAGAATTGAATAGCATATTGAGAAACTTTCTGTTTTAAGAATATAGCTTTCAACTGGATTAAATTAAGAAATACATAAGAATGACTACATGTGATACCTCAGCTTTTAGTGTATAAGATTCATACAAACAGTTGAAACATGTTCATTATAACTGTATAAAGGCCACTAATTATCATGAGTAAATCCTTCCTTTATTCATAGTCAGAAATATTCCTTGATATGACTCCTTGCCTGAAGCAGCACACGTTCTAAAAGAATGCAGTTTGCATTAAAAGACTTCTGCTACCATTTTAAATGGATACTCCCGTATTCCAAGCTCATGAAATGTGGTAAAGGCCGAATCACGTTCTCTTCAAAGACAAAGTACAATCACTCTGCACATCTTAGCATACACCCTTTCTCTGCCGAGGAAAGGTGTCTATAGAACAGCCCAGAAAGGTGGCGCAGTCGGTTAAGCGTCCGACTCTTGGTTTTGGCTCAGGTCATGATCTCAGGGTCGTGAGATCGAGCCCCGAGTTAGGTTCTACACTCAGCACGGAGTCTGCTTGAGATTCTCTCCTCTCTCCTGCTGCCCCTCCTGCTCATGCTCTCTCTCTCTCAAAATTAAATAAATCTTTTAAAAAAAAAAAGAAAGAACAGCCGAGAAAAACATTTCACTTAACTCAGCATGACTGTCTTCAGAACTTCCAGAAGAATCTTTTTGAACACAGAGAAAACTGACTTTCAACAGTAACTTAAAAAGCTATTGCAGTTTCTTAAAATCCTCTTACATGGAGTTTAAAAAATGAGACTTAGCAACTTTATTGTTTTTTTATTCACTGATTAAGACAATAAAAGTTGTGCTCATTTCAATATTAAGAAATTAAAACCTCCCTTGAGACTTTCTCTGCCCTGGAGTAGGTTACATCTGTCAAGTGCAAACAGGCCGGCCAGCTTGCATGCAGAAATTCTCCCCGGGGCTCCAATCTGTATAACCTCGCACTGTATTGTCTAGGGCTCAGAATTAAATGATTGGAATTTTTTTTTTATTATTATCAAAGGAAACTAAAAATAGGGCTATAAAATAAAATACAAGCTGTAAGGGGAAATGCATTTAAGATACATTTTTGCTTTAATGCTTTAGTTTCCAGCCTCACATGGTAGAGAATAAACGATGATGTTAAATAAAGAAAGAAAAGAAGCTTTTGTGGGTTTCCTCTAAAGCTTGAAAATGACACAGTGTGAGTAAATGGAGGACGGCCCGCAAAAGGCTATTTCCCTGTGATACCGTCAGTGTGCAGCCCAGAGGCGGCAGGTGTTGGCCATGTTTTACTTTCTGGTTTCAGGCAACACCACCTTAACTTCTTAAGTGGGCATCATTGGAGGACTCTTGCCTCTTCACGTCTCCTAACTGCTAACGCAATAACAAAGGAACACACAAGACCCGAGCGGAGATAGGATGGAGGGGTCTGGATTAATGAAGACTCTCTGTCCGGGCTGTCTGAGCTTCTTAAGCAATGAAGTACAGTCAGGGTGTCTTTTGAGAGAAGAAAGGAAGGGAGGGGAGGGAGGGAGGAAAGAAATGGGAAAATAAAAAAGAAAGAATCCAAAAGAGGCTATGGGTGTTCTTTGCCAAAACGTAATTTTAATTTTCTTCCAGGCTCAGAACCAGTGGAAGACCTGGAACTCCCTCAAGGGAAGGTGGCAGGAACAGAAGCTAATTATACAACTTAAGTTTGGTAATACAATGTAATTGGCACGCTTTCCGGTTAAGGCAATACACGCCCATGCGGACTAGAGTTAGGACAGGCACGCATGCTGCCAGCAGTACTTCGTATCTCTGAGTATCAGCAATTCCTTCTAGTACCTCCAGGGGTTCTCAAGTAGATAAGGTCATACAGATGGTGGTGACAAGAGGGGTCTGAGTTCTACTCTTGGCCCTACCCAACCACATGACCCGAGGCTTGGCCATCTCTTCGGTAACATGGGGACAAGGCACCTACCTCTCAGTGTTGTTTGGAGGCACAGATGAGATTATATATTTGAAATAATATTTCCACCTCAGTGGCACTGCTCATGCTTATGATCTTTAGAAGCCGTCGGAATGTCATACTGTGGGAACTTGAGGTGCAGGGATTATGCCCAGAGAAGGGGGGAAAACCAGAGCCTGACTAACTGAAGCCTCATTCTCCCCTTCCTTGTTTTTCCCTGGCATAACCAAATGAGTAACTCAAGATGTCACATGTCACGGAGACTTCTGGTACTTTGAAGACACAGCCTATGGCCCAGACTCCGCATACGAGAGGGCTGGTGGCCCTGGCCGAGCACTCAGTCTGCCTATGACTGTCACCAGTTACGTAGCAGTGGGTGAGATCGGCCGCGCTGCTGGGGAGAACCTGGACACAGGCCTTGGAGGATAATCTTCCTTCCTTTGATTGTCTCCATGAAGAAAGACCTAGATCAAGGTCTATTAAGACCCCAGGGAAAAGCCATGTTTCTGGAAGACAAGGAATAGAATGTGCACATAGGGGAAAGGGATAGAGATGGCGAGGAGCTAAGAGTTGGCATTTCTTGAGCATTGAGTCTGCCAGGCACTGCCCTGTGTGTTACTCCTGCAATCCTCGTAACAGCCCCTCTGCTGCAAGTAGGATTATCAACCCATTTCTATGAGGAGGGCACTCAGCACAGACAAGAGAGGGCCAGGGTTTGAACCCAGGCAGGCCAACTCCTGAGCTGATGTTCTTTTTTTGTTTTTAAGATTTTATTTATTTATTTGAGAGAGAGAGAGAGCACGAGCAGGGCAGAGGGAGAGGGAGAAACAGACTCCCCTGCTGAGCAGGGAGCCCGATGCGGGGCTCGATCCCAGGACCCTGGGATCATGACCGGAGCCAAAGGCAGACGCTTAACCAACTGAGCCACCCAGGCGCCCCCTGAGCCGTTGTTCTTAACTACTCACTGTAGCTGCCTTCTGAACTAAAAAGTGTTTCATGGCCACTATGTAACAATATGCCTGGCCCATGGTAGAATATTATCTGCTTTCAGTAGGATGGAAGAGGTTAGCTTCATCTGAAAACCTGGATGCTTTGATTACATATTCCCCTTTGAATACCACTGTAAAGATATAAACTAAGACTGATGCAAGTTAGTGATCCTGAGCACCTTGATTTTTCTACTTCTCCCAATGATGTGACCGTTTATCTTTGGCTTTTATTTGCTGTCTGTAAGCTAGTGCCCTGTGTGTGGTAACACAGATTTTGTGCTGCACTCCTGATCTCATGATCACCCTTGAAACAAAATTAGAATTTGGTATGGAAGCTTGTCAGCGTGTCCATTGCATCTTACTGAAAGTCTGAGGTTTATATCTGTTGGTTCTTCTTTGCAATCCTATTAATCCACTCACAGAATCTTTGTGTTGCCAGAGGAGCTTATAGATTTAGATACAGATAAAACTCTCGGAATTGGTGTCTGATCAGGATTCTAGAATGCAGTCATCATAGAATGCAGAATAGGCATTCAATTATAAATTTAATGAGCATCTAAGTATGAAGCAAGTATGAGCAAGTAAGAATTTTAATAAAAACACAAATTATCCTAAACTCCAGGCAACGTGGAGTGGAGTGGAGTGGAGTGGTTTAGACCACAGAGGACTCACTCTCCATGTTTCTGTCCCCCACCATATCCCGACCCTCCTCTTGACTTGCTTACAGAATCCTGCCATTCACCCCACACCCCAGGGCTTCAAACACAGCACATCCAAAACTGGAACCATTCTTTCTCCTCTCCCAAAGCTGTTCCTCTTTTCTGCTTGGTACCCAACATCATCGGCCACCAATCCCCCAAGCTATACGTTTCATTGTTATCATCAACTCTCTCCTCTCTGATGTCTTACAGCAAATCATATTTATCAAGCAAGTCTTCACACATCATCCTGAATGGTTCACAAATCCACCGCATCCTCATCGATACGCTCCAGGCTCGGCCATCACCAGCCTTTGCCTGGACTGTTGTTAGAAGCCCCCATCTGGTTTTGCTGACTCATGTCACGACCCTAAAATCTGTCCCCCGCCCTGAGCCTGGACCAAGGGGAGCTGACGAAAGGCTGCGTGTGAGAACACAGGTGTGTTACATCAACCTCCACATTGGGAAACATAGAACTCTTGTTTATCCCATTCACAAATGACAAAGAAAATGTCACATCTGACAAGGCAAAACTCAAGGCCATCCTCAGCATGAATCTCACCTGGGTGCCTGGAGCCTGGATATATTTCAAGGAGTTCTCAGCTGGCCATAAAAGTAGGTCCAAACAAGAGGTTGCCAAGAGAAAGAAAACCCCTGCACGCTTCAAAGAAATCAAAGGCACAAGCGCAGAGCAGGGAGACCCAGCTCCCATGTGAAGAAATAACACACTGTGTGTTTGGGAGTAGGCTGTCAGCTTAATTTATGCCAAGAGGGAAAAGTGAATGCCTTGCAGATAAGCATGCAAGGTATAGAGGCCACTGCGGAAGAGATAAGGCCAACATGCGTCGGCTTACGTTGCCCCATATCTGCTGCCTGATGGTCCTGAAATAAGGTCCGGCCAGCCTATGCACGGTCGTCCCCCACACCACCTGTGCCCCTTCTGTGCTTTAACTGCCTGTTAGGACGCCCCACTTACCTACATGACCTGGCCAAGCCACTCAACCTTTCTCCGGCTTCCTCATCTCTAAAGTAAAAATGACAGTCTCTTGCAAAGGTGTGTTAGAGGTGTTTGTTGGACGTCCACAAAATGCTCTTTAAGAGGCTCCTATTCTCATTTTCCAGATGAGTAACAGAGGCTCAGAGGGGTTAAGGAACCAGCCCAACGTCACACAGCTATTAAGTCGCCACGAGTGTTGGATGCCATCCTTGGCCTGCCAGCTAGACTTTCTCTCCGCTCCCCTGGCTGAGTGTATACACTCCCTCTCCCCTGCCCCTGCCGGACACACACGATGAGTCCTGCTGCTGTTTCCAGCCTGGTGCATGGGCTATGCCTGTCACTCCACAAAGAATCAGAGTTAGTGATAATCATTACTATTTCTCCTCCGTACTAGGGAAGAGCAGGAAACATGGTACTTAGTTCCTATTCTTGTTTTGATTATATTCAGTTCACTAGGAAAGGACTGACCACCATGCAAAACGTTCAGTGAACAGTTCCCCTCTGTCACCCCTCTGTCCCTTATGATCCACCATGTAGGTGTATGTGAGTGAGCGTGTGTGTGTGTGCACGTGCACACCTGTGTGCATTTCCCTGAGTTCACCCCTGAGCCTCACCACTCCGCCCCTATTCACATCATTCATTCCAATGCTTTAATCACCAGCAGGTGGTGAAAGTCTGCTCTAGAATAGTTATGGATATTGGGTCCTTAGGTGTCCAAGTTCTAGGGAAAGAAAAGTGACAGCTGAGGCATCAGGGTAAAAAGAAGAAAAAAAATGTTACGTGGGGTGTGGAATACACATTTTTATTCTCTCTCTCTTTAAGAATCTGGCACGAAGAGCTCACCTCCTTCCTGCCAGGGATGGAACAGTAGTGACTTGGCAACAGTCTCCAGCCAGATGTCACCCTCATCTGGTTGCCTTGGCTGGTTAGTTGTTTGGAATGAGCAGCCCAAACCCAGTGCAGGTGGGGCTGCTGCAAAGCTGCGGGCGGCAAGGCTGGGTTCCGGGCCCTCGCAATGCCCCGACCCTCTGGGGCTGGGGGGCCAGGTGCATTACCAGGCCGCTCTCTGCGCAGGTGCAGGATCTGCAGAAGGCAAAGGGGCTCTCCGGAAGGACACACGTGCGCTTCTTCCCTCCCATCTCTCTCCTGAGGGTGAGCTGAGTGGTCCTGCTCCCCCAGGCACAGGGGCATAGACACGTCTTGCTATTTTACAAAGATGAGGTTCCCAGCACATTTGGGAGCGGGTCAACGGTAAAGGAGCTCCTGCTCCCCGTGGGTCTGCTCGTCCCATATACACAAGACCACCCTCCAGAAAACAGATGGCGGGGCAAAGTGTGGTGCAGCCTCTGCATCTGGAGTCCTGGCCTTCATGCGCTTCATCCAGGCCGAGCCCAAAGCCGTCATGGGAAAACGGCCACGCTCCTGGGCAAACAGCAGCGAGGACAGAGAAAGCTGTGCCTGGAGGCAGCCACGAGCCACCTTCGCAGACTGGTGGCCAAATGCTGAAGGGTCTGAGGCTCAGGGGGATGGCCCCAGGGACCACGCGTGTCCTCTGGAATGAGCCCTGAAACCCAAGGCAGGTGCCTGTAGAACAAAGCCCCATGCTCAGATGTGTGTTTGTACACACATCAGTGTGTGTGATGGGAGGGCGGCGTGTGGTAAAACCTGCCAACAAGCCCATTTTGGTCACCATCTGTCGTGGAGAGCCTGAGCACCTGCCGGAAACAGCTGCTGGTGGCAGATCGTAGGTGAGAGAGGAAGCGGCTCCACCCCAGGATGGCCTATTGCGGGGGGCACACGGCCTGTCCCCACAGGAATGCCAACTGTTCACTTCGAAGCCCGTCTCCATGAGGAGGGGGAGTGATGAAATCCCTCGCTGTTCATTTACTTCCTCACGAGAAGCGCAGGGGAGGAACACCACCATCCTCGCCTCCTTAGTATCAGGTATGACAGTCACTTGTCACAGGGGCTCAGGAGAAATGCGTTCAGGATTCCCCGTCGGGAACAGAAAAATTCCAGGGCAATGCTTCTCCGGAGATGTGAGCCCAGAGACTCCCAGGGTGAAAACCCCCGCCTCTCTGGAGGAAGAACAGTAACACCTCTCTTGCCTGGCCCTATTGGGAACACGATGTTCCATCTGTGTCAACCGGGGGCTGAGGTGACAGGTTGGAATGAGCATCAGAGGGTGACGTGGCTTGGGACCGGGCCCTCTGAAGCATTTTCTTACAGGTAAACAAAGTTTACTTCGTTAAAAATAAATAAAATAAAATAAAATAAAATAAAATAAAATAAAATAAAATAAAGTAAAATAAAAACTGACATCATTATTTCTAATGAAAAGCTTTCTAAAGTGAGTCCCCTGCCTACCATATTTTTAAGTATTTGCCATTGTTCAATGCTCAGTAGTTGTGGGCATTTTGCTACTTTATTTTCCTTAATCCTCACAATAATCCTGTATGGTGGGTGCAGTTTTTATCCCCATCCACTGACTGGAGGACCAAGGCTTCAAGAGGTAATGCTGCTCATGAGGGACACACAGCCAGCACGTGAAAGCGGGCCCCCCGTCCGCCGGCTTGCCTCCAGCCCCTGGGCTTGGAACCTGCTGGCCACACTGCTGGGTGTCTCCTGAGTCATTTCAACTTCATAAGGCCTTCATGAACACCCATGATTTGCAAAGCCCACACATGCTGGGCCTCTGTGGGCCACAAACACCCAGGGGGCACACGCTGCTGTCTCTTCTGGAATGCTCTTCTCCACAGAGCCACCTGACAGTCTCTCTCCTGAATGTTAAAGGCAGCTCAAAGCCCGCTTTCCCAGAGGGAATTCAGGAGCCCCAGTTGGAAGTCTTCCTTCCTAGGCTCATAGAGCCCTTCCCGGGTCAGCCTTGGGGCTGAGCCACCCCTTTACCCATGGCGCCCTTCCACCGGCCTGGGAGCTCTGTGGGGCCAGAGACCAGCCATCCCAACCTCCCGCAGGTGCACCACAAGCTTGGTGGATGGTATAAGGTGTCACACCCACCTGCTCGCATAGCACAGTGGGACTTTTTCTTGTTGGCTGGGTCGACATCATTTTTCTCTTGGGATGTCCCACAGTGGGGCACTTTGCTTCTGGAATCTTCACATCTGCTTTTCCCTGTTTTTTGGCTGGTTGTTTCCTCCCTCTCCAGCTACCAAGCTTGCAGAAGCTTCAGTGGTGCCTTCAAAGGGTCTTCCTCAAACTGGTCCCAAGATATTTTAACCTGTGGCTTCTAACTTACAGGGGCTGGTAAACAAGGATCTCGAGCCCTGTGTGTGTGTACGCCTAAAACCAGAGCCAGACAGGGGTGGAGTGTACTGGCTTTAGTGCAGGGGCTTGGTGACTTGTCTTTTAGCTGCTCACAAGCTGTCTTCTCTTCCAGTTTCAGATGCTTGGAACCACTGTGCTACTTGGGAGGGACTGACTTTGACCATGGGTGCAGTGGCCAGGAACATCGTAGGCATGGTGTACTCTTTGCTTCTCAGAAATAAACTCCTCCAAATAGCAAGAGAAACCAGGCTCCTCACTAATGTCAGGGCCGTTCAGTGCAGGAACATGCTGTGTTTAAACCTCAAGTCTGGAAAATTCCCTGCTGATTCCATATTGCAAAAGAAAGTTACTATAAATACCACTCAAAAGTCCCACTCTATTATCCTCTTAAAAATAGTTTGGCCATCTGCAACTAAACCTTTTGTGAAAGGGGCACTTCTGGACACAAACGTGGCCATGCCTCTGTGGGGATACTGGTTCCCTCGCTAACACTCCTTCACCACCTCTCCACCCGTCTCCCATCCCTCCACACATGCCAGAAGCCATCTTTAGAAAGTAGGATAGAGGTGCTTGGGCTTTCAGTTTGCCCTTCGGGAGCATCACGGGCTATGGGACAGTACATGGCAGGGGTTCTGAATGCTGGCTCCTCAGGAATGACGATGCACAAAATGCAGCCTCAGGGCTCTCCTCCTGAGGAAAACAGGGTAAGAGGAGGCTGTAAATGCAGGAGAGAATTCTGGCCCAGAAAGCAGCGAGTGGCTGTGGAAGACGAACCCCAGTTGGTACTGGTCTCAGTGTGAGAGGCCAGTCAGGGCTCTCCCTGCCCTCTCCAGGCAGGAACTGAAATGGGAGGCCAGGACCCCTCAGGGTAGGTTCACCCTATTCCCCCGGTCTGGAGACACGCCTTCTCAGCCAGATGCCCAGGGATGGCAGGATATGAACCCATGGCACAGCCGTGGGTAACGGGAATTGTACAGCGGGCAAACGGCAGCCCTCAGGCACATCAAAGCTCACAATGCCCTCAGGAGAACTATGGGGACCTGAGCAAAGAGCCCTCGAAGGTCAGAGCCTGCCTTGCCTTCTGCTGCTGCTTTTTTAAATAGCAAAATATACAGAACATTTACCATTTTAAAGTATACAATTCAATGGATTAAGTACATTCACACTGTTGTGCAACCATCACCACCATCCGTCTCCAGAACTTTTTCATCATTCCAGAGTCCTATACCCTTTAAGCTATCACTCCCCATTTCACCCCCTCTCCATGGTGGTTGGTAAGCTCTATTTTACTTCCTGTCTCCCTGAATTTGCCTATTCTGACTACCTCATATAAGTGGAATCATGCCGCATTTGTTCTTTTGTATCTGGCTTATTTCACTCAGCATCATGTTTTCAAGGTTCAACCATGTCAGCATGTATTAGAATTTCATTCCTTTTTAAGGATGAGTAACACTCCATTGAAAGGATAGACCACATTTTATCTATTCATCTGTTGACGAACACTTGGGATGTTTCCACCTTTTGGCTATTGTGAATAATGCTGCTATGAACACTGGTGTACAAATATCTGCTTATACCCCTGCTTTCAATTCCTTTGGGCACATATATAGGAGTGGAATGGCTGGGTCACACGGAAATTCTACATTTAACTTTTGAGGAACGGCCAAACTGTTTCCCACATTTGCACAATTTACATTTGTACCGGCAAAGCGCAAGGGATACTTGCCATTTCCCACTTTTTTAAAATAATAGCCATCCTAATGGGTGT
Source organism: Phoca vitulina (assembly GCF_004348235.1). Classification (NCBI taxonomy): domain Eukaryota; kingdom Metazoa; phylum Chordata; class Mammalia; order Carnivora; family Phocidae; genus Phoca; species Phoca vitulina. The sequence goes on along the minus strand of NW_022589756.1, from coordinate 9,949,065 downwards.
GAAGCAGTTAGTATCTCATTGTAGTTTTGATATGCATTTCCCTAATGACTAATGATGTTGAGCAGCTCTTCATGTGCTTATTGGCTGTTTAGCTGTCTTCTTTGAAGAAATGTCTATTCGAGTCTTTTGCCCATTTTTTAATTGGGTTGCCTTGTTGCTGTTGAGTTGTAGAAGTTCTTTATATATTCTGGAAATTAATTCCTTATCAGATATGTAATTTGCAAATATTCTCTCCCATTCTGTGGGATGTCCTTTCCCTCTCTATATAGTGTCTTTCAATGCACAAAAGTTTTTAATTTGGGTGAAGTCCAACTTATTTATTTTTCTTTTGTCACACCCAAGAAATCACTGCCATATCTGATGTAGATCTGAATTAAACCTATCCCAAATCCAGGGAAGATTTTCCTCTGTGTTTTCTTCCAAGAGTTTTACAGCTTTAGCCCTTAAGGTCTTTATTTTGAGTTAATTTTTATACATGGTGTAAGGGAAGTGTCCAACTTCATTCTTTTGTACTTTCATTCAGCCGCAGAACTAGATACCAAGTTTTCCCAGCACCATTTGTTAAAAAGACTCTTTTCCTCCTTGGATGGTCTTGGTACTCTTCTTAAGAATCAATTGACCATATATGTGAGGGTCCGGCCTTTCCTTTTAATACTGTCCCTTACCCTTCTCTTCATGCCACCACCTCAGCAATGTGACTCCCCTCAAAGGCTGACGGTCTGCCCATCCCCTACATCTTCTAACCAGACCATTATTGTCTCGAGGCAGTAGTCCCCAAAAGCAGGTGCACCATTCAAAATCAGCACAGATCCACATTAATTCTCTCTCTGTTCTCCCACATCTGCTCTCATTCCTGTTTTTCCGATCTCTACTCCAACACCAGCCAGACAAGGGGAAACTTCACTGTTGTTCTGAGCTCCAGCCCGCGTTCCCTCATGGCTTGTAACCACTACCCCACATCCCCACACACAGACTGAATGGGTCATAGGTCAAGAGGTCCTCCTGATCTTCTCTCTGATTTTTTTCTTAAATCTATCTCTTCCCTTCCTTCCTCTCCAACCACTGCCTTAATCCAGGCTCTCTCTCATCATTTCTCACCCTTACCCCAACCCGCTGCCCCCACCCCACCCGGTTTCCATCCAGCCTCTACAGTTCCTCCAGAGCGGAACATGCAAATCAGGCTTTGTCTCTGCTGCTTACAGCTCCTCAAAGAGTCCCCATTCCTAGGGGTGCATCACACCCCCATGGCCAACACACACACACAATGCTTTAGATATACTGAAACTGCTGCTGCTCCCTAAATAATCCATTTTAATCTCCATGCCTTTGCACATTACGTTCTCCTTGCCAGGAGAGTCCTTACTCCCACTGTCCACGTGACTGTTCCAAAGCAAACTAGATTTCACCTCCCTTGTGACAAGTTCTAGATGACTCCTGCAGCAGAGCTGGTCCATTCCTTCATGTGTGTTTCACATCCCGTGTGGTTTATGAATCACAATGACAGGAATCATCAATGCCACCACCACCACCACCATGTCCTGTAGGCCTCTCATGCTCCAACACTACGGGGGACACTTGTAAAATTCTTGCCCCAGTAATGCCCTACACATTTGTTCTCCTGTCCACTTCTTCTCCCAGACAGCAAGAGATGTGAGGGCAGGGACTGCCCCTCTCCTCACCTGTGCAGCCCTAGCGCAGGATCTGGCGCCCAGCAGGTGCTAATACGTATTTGCTAAATAAAGGAATGACTTCAAGCTCCCACTTTCAAGTTTTGCAGCCCTCGGAAAATTCCAGTTTGGGCAGCTGCTCCTGTCCTCTGTGCAAATAGGCAGTTTATCAATCCAAAGGTTGGCAGCAGATCTGCTGAGCCAAACTCAGCCTTCAGGCTTTTTCCCCGAGCCGTCCCACCACTCAAGTGGAAGCCACATCTGACTCTCCTGATAGGGGCTTCTGCCAGGGAACTAGGAAAGGCTCCATGCAGCCCCACCATTTCGAATGCTGTTTTAAAAGCAAATTCAGAGGCGATGGTGATATTTTTTGCCCTTAAGAACAAGACAAATCCTTTGACAGAATAAGGGAAAGAAAGGAAAGAAAGAAAGAAAGAAAGAAAGAAAGAAAGAAAGAAAGAAAGAAAGAAAGAAAGAAAGAAAGAAAGAAAGAAAGAAAGAAAGAAAGAAAGAAAGAAAGAAA
>NW_022589756.1:9756036-9946865 GCF_004348235.1 Phoca vitulina | reverse complement strand
AAAGAAAGAAAGAAAGAAAGAAAGAAAGAAAGAAAGAAAGAAAGAAAAGAAAGAAAGAAAAGAAAGAAAGAAAGAAAGAAAGAAAGAAAGAAAGAAAGAAAGAAAGAAAGAAAGAAAGAAAAAGAAAAAACCCTCGTACTGCATTTCCTTTGAGCTGAATTGAAAAAATCCCCAATCTCCCAGTTCCAGCTGGCAGACCGCTGGACTCACAGCTTCCGAGGAGAAGGGGAGTGGAAAGATCAGCCCTCAGCAGCTGAGAACTTATTTTTGGCTGAACAGCTGGTGGAGGAATTGATGGCACCAGGCAGCGTCCCCCTTGCACAGAGCGCAGGGGCACCGACACCATCTGGGCAGAACACCCCTGTCCGGGCGCGCATACCCCGTTCTCACACGGACAGTGACAAATCGGACGGTCGCGGGGCCCAGGCAACCCTGGTGGTCAAGGACCTTCTGGGGGACCCTTTGAGGAGAAAGGGATGCTCAACACCCCAAAAAGGAACCTCACTGCCAGCTTAAAGGAAGCTCTTTTTTGGAAAAGGGGAAAAGACCTGCTCTGTCCTGCTCTAAACCTGAGACCAGGACCAGCAGGTGGAATTGCATGGATGCAGAATTCAGTCATGTCATTATGAAGAAAACTCTCCTCCACAGACAGGTCTGTGATGGGCGAGGGGTGGCTCCAGAGCTATTCAAATAGAGGCTGGCTGACCGTTTGCCAGCAATTTTGTAAGAGGGATCCCTGGATAGAGTGAAAAGCCCTTAGCCTCTTAAAGGCGGGAAGTGCAGTGCAGACTAGTCAGGAGTCGAATGTTTATCACCGTGCACAGGCAATCGGAAAGAGGATGCCAATGTTTTAATAGACTCCAGAGTGGATTTTTACACTAAGCTACAAATTTTTTATTTGCTTTGATTAAAGCCACAGAGTAATTGCCAATCTTCTGTACGTTGTGCTGAATCCACAGTACCTTGTACAATGTTGATGTTATGTCCCAGGTTCAAGGTTTTCCACATTAACACAAGAGAGAAGAGAGGGCCTCTACCCACTTCTGCTCTTCACCAAGCTGTTATAATGGGCCACTTCTTCACTTCTGCTGTTTTCTTTTTTGGTAACTTAGAACAACAGGAATAAAAAGTCCTAAAGACTATGAGAAAACAGAATGTTCTTCAAAGAAAGTTTTTACATTTATATTCAATCCATATATCTAGGACTCCAAAAACATCTTCATGTTCAATGTGGAGTATTTTTAAATGGAAATCTAAAGCAAAAGAACATGAAGTAGGTAGAAGAAAAATATTTTTCACTGGTGGAGAGCCTTCCAGCCCAAACTCAGAGATCACTTCCTACCTTTGCTACCATCATGGGTAAAGACATACTGTGGTCCCTGCCCTTCGGGGGCTCCTGATACTCAGACTGAAGCCTGGCACAGCAGAGAAGCATGCGTGCTCCACGGTGCTCATGTCAGTGCTCTGTTCACACTGGGCTCTTCTCTCCTCTTATCCCACCAGGCCCTCGCCTCCCCTCTGCCCAGCCCCCTGGACTCCCTGTGGGTCAACAGGCTTGTCCTCTGGCTGCTTGTATTACAAAGGAGCTCAATCCAAGCAACATTTTTCGACTCCCACAAAGCACCAGGGTCAGTGTTAGGGCCTTGGAGGAGTAGGATTCAAAGGTGAGTGGGTTCTAAATATGTATCCATTTGTTTGTTTATGCCTCCAATTTACTCCCCAAGCACCAGAGATGGCTTACAAAAATAAAACAGGACCAGGGAAAATGTACTTTCTCAGGGACCATTGGGCCAGGAGACAAAGACAGGATGCACACATTCGGGTCATTAGGTCTTACACAGTTGCTGAAGTAGAACTGCAGGTTTACTCCACAAGTGAACGGGACATGGTCTCCAAGCTGTCTGGGGATGGCGAACAAAACCCTTATACCGATGTCTGGAGTATAAAAGTATAGAGGCTCGGGGTGCCTGGGTGGCTCAGTCGGTTAAGCGTCTGCCTTCAGCTCAGGTCGTGATCCCGGGGTCCTGGGATCAAGTCCCGCATCAGGCTCCTTGCTCAGCGGGAGCCTGCTTCTCCCTCTCCCACTCCTCCTGCTTGTGTTCCCTCCCTCTCTCCCTCTCTCAGATAAATAAATAAAATCTTTTTTTAAAAAAGTATAGAGGCTGGTACACAGCAGGTGCTCTCAATGGTCACTGTGGGGATGCAGACTGGGGGCATCAGCACCCACGACGCTGTGCCTCAGAGCAGGGACAGCAAATTGAATCACTCTGGCTGGGAGGGTCAGGGAAGGTCTCATCTAAATCAGGCTACTCGGAAGGGAAGACTGCCTAAAGTCTCCAAGCTAGCACTTCCTGCAGCCACCGACAGTACAGTGCAATACGATACTATAAAGACAAATGTCACACAATTCCTCAAGCAACAGTGGCCCCCTGCTACATACAGGGCGTGCCGGCAGACGGGCTAAAACCGCAGTGCCGATTTCATTCACTTAACAACCTCAAGGTTGTAAATGGAGGTACTAGTCTTGAAATATTTCTAGTGGCAGTTCCTTTAGGTAAAGAGAAAAGGTCATGCAACAGGCAGAAACATGTCATCCTTCTAGAAAGTTCTCGTCCAGAAAAGACCTTCAACCCATACCTTACACTCTAAGGAATCTGAAATAATCATTCCCCAAAGGCTTAACAGCCAGGATCCTCTTTCAGGGGATCACGGTGTAAGTTCTCAATGCATAATCTTCAAAAACGAATTCCATTTGCACTGGAATACTTATCTGGTTTTCCTCCAAATTGTATTTTCCTTTAGTGATACAGCCTCTTTATCACACCGAAGCTCCAAATATAGGAACATGAGAAGTTATTGAAATGTTACATCTTCTCCCATTGAAATGCCGCATCTTTCATGGCCCTTGCCACTCGATGTGTAAAATACAGATTCATCTCAAGAACAACAGCATCGGCTAAGTGCACGAATGGTGTCCTCTTGGAGGCCTGGTACTTGTACCAAGGACAGAAACCATCTATCTATGCCTGTCTCTGTAATTCAACTGGCCAATGTCCCAGTGAGTAAGTGGAAAAACAACATTTTAAAGGAAAAGAAGGTGGGGGGGGGGGGTCAGGCCTCGCACCGGGGAGACGCTAGCCTGAGAGATGACAGGTCGCAGCTAAGGGCCCTTGCGGGAAGGGGGAAGGGCATGAGCAGCATCACATGTGGGTTATTCCAACAGAAATTGTGCAATAGGGAGTGCAGACAAGATATCACCCACTTGAGCTTGACTGTACTTGGAAGGCCTTGTGGAGATTGACAGAAACGGGAATCTTTGTGAAATGTCGTTTCTGATTTCAGCCTCTGTAGAGAAGGGGGCTGTGTGCAGAGGAGAACCGCTCTATATTATCACTAAAGATATTTGCCTCTGAGACCCATAAAAGATAGGGCATCTGTCTCAACCTCAAGGACTTTAGCATTTCGAGGATGGAGGGCAAAAGAAACTGAAAAGCACTCTCAGAAGTGGGCAAATGCAATTTTCATCAGATCAGAGAGAGTTTCAAATCATCCTGTGCTTAAAGGTAATTTCTGCAGCAACAGTGGACCCCGGGTCAGCAGACATGCAGGCAGTCTCAACACTTTGCTAAAAGTGGGGTGTGTGTGGCAGCAAAAACCCTTCACACCCCAAATTGAGAGGACTCGTTCATGCCCTGCCAAGACTTCTGCACTAGGCTCCAAAGCAGCCTTAGCCTGTGGTGTCCGCCCCCTCTGCTCCATTCATCTTGCCACTCTTAGAATGATTTAAAAACAAAAACAAAAACAAAAACAAAAACATCTCTGGCCATGTCATCCCTCTGCTCAAAAATATGGTGAAATGTTTCCTCCACATTTTGGCCTCACCTAAATTTGCAATCTTTCTTCTTCTACTCCCTCCCACCCACATCCTGTGGTTCTGCCCCAGTGGACACACTGTTTCTCAGAATCACGCTTGCCTCTCCCTGGAATGCATTTCCTCTCCCCTTACGCACCACAGCCCTTGTAGACACACATGTGCACGTGAGCATGCACATGCACACACATACACACACACACCCATGCATACACACAGCTACACACCTCTGGTTAAAAATCCTGCTCATCTTTTAAGACACAATCCCAAACAGGAACACCCTCTGGAAAGCCTTCCTCTCTCCCCTGGGTCACAATTCAATGTCTTCTTGGGTGTGTTCCTAGAGCGTCCTGAGCTTGTCTTTCTTGTCACACTTACCGAATTATTCTAGGTTGCTGTATGTGTGTTGCTTTCTGCCACTGGACTGTAAGCCAATTTGAGAGCAGAGGCTGAGCTGAAATGATTTTTATTGGTCCCACCCCGCTCCCACGCATCCCAGGGCCTAAGGCAGTGTCAAACATGGTAGATAGTCTATGGTTTGATTGAACTGAATATATAATTACAGATCTTTAATTTATGATCAATAAGTATGGGCATTATTGAAAGAAATCTGGATGCAACTCAGACAAATAACCCACAATATTAGGTGCAAATTTGACAAGCCAACTCCCATTCCTACCTCTCGGTACCAATTATTTAGAATTTGTTCACTCAAGAATTACCGTTCACAAGAGCAGACTGTGAAAGGGTCCCAGTTCAGTCCTGAGAGAGCAATGGGAGGTATGGAGAGTCACCAGCTCTATCTTCCAGCAGCTGTGTGACTTTGGGGAAGTTGCACAGCCTTTCTGAGCCCTGGTTTCCCCTTCAATAAACTGGATGTGGGAATCCTGCCAGTCTAACAGGTCTGCTCAGAGAATCAGTCGGATGATATATATCAAGGGATTTAAGAACTAAAAATGTGCTATTCAAATGAGAAAACTTACATACTTATTTTGGAAATCCTACCGTGACAAGCAAATTTTTAGACTGTAAAGAAGGCATGAGATGGGAAGAGTGGGGAAGCACCGTGTATGGCTCTGCACCTCTGTGCTGGTAAAGGGTCTGATACTTTGGGACAGCGCCTTTGAAAATACAAACTATTCTCTTTGGGGACCACAAGGCTCTGACTGCCCAAAACACAGATGCATAGTGTTAACTTTGGTTTCTCTACAACAAGAGCACTGAACAATCTCTTTTAGTTTTGGGAAAGGTCAAGGAGAAACACTTATCATAACAAGGAAGATAGAGAGACTGGTAAAATATTACCAGTCTGGGATATTATTATAAGTATACAAGATGCAAATGTCATGTAGCTAATAGTTCCTATTAAATTGCTGGAAACCCAACGCTAACACTAGCTGTGTTGTCTTAGGGTCTCTCCCATCTGCCGTTTACTTCAGCACGGGTCGCAGAAAGCCTAAATGACACGAGGCCTAGGGGCGGGCCGTGTGGCCATGCATACATTATGTTGCCTGTGGGCCATAAAACCACCCCCATGGCATCCTCATGCCAGCCCCATACATAACATGCACGGTGACCACAGAGAAAGGCATGCGCGATGCTCGGGGGGGCCAGGCACAGAACCGTCTCGGTCCAACACCCCCCCTACTATCATGTAGATTTTCATGGCACATGCATGCTGCCCATGTGCTAACTGCACACTAGAGGCTCACGGTGCCCTGTGCAGGTCACACCCAACAGAGGACAGCTACATGTTAGCCAGTCCTGAATATTTATAATTCCCATGCTATCATCAAAGCCACAGAATGTTTCCATATACATTCAGTCATGTGTAACTACACATTTTGTGTCTTTTCTACTGCCCAGTAGCTGCATCTCTACAATACCTGGGTGCCGGTCACAACAACATCACACGGCACCCAGGAAAGCATCCTGCCACACGGTGACTGTGTAGCAGCCGTGGAACTACTGGGCCAATTTCCTTCAAGATGGCATCCTTTTGCCTGCAACACAAGACCCACTTCCGTTAAAAGCCAAGAAACACCTCCCAGCTATACGGCAGTGCCCGCTGTAATAACTGCAGACTGAAGTCTGAAAATGCCATTAGGGCAAGTTCAGTGGAAAAATAATGCAGAAAAATGTGCTCGACCAATGGCAAGGAAACAAAGCTCGAGCTGTAGTGGTATCTGCTCTAGAGGCAGAAGGGACGCCGACTCCTCTTAACACACTGGATGGAAACCCTAGGGGGAGTGAGGGGGAGCTCTGCTTTCTGTCCTCACCCCACATTATCCCAGGACTCAGGGGTAGCTATGGGCAGGGCTCAGGGCTTAAGAATTACAGAACATTTCTCTACAATGGGAATGTTCCTTTGGGGTCAGCTAATTCGGCCCTCCTAACAGCCTAGCTGAAAACACTGAGGGCCGAGGGGTAAAGTGATGGCCACGGGCCACACCACTGATGGAAAGCTAAAGGGTATTCCCAGCGCCATGCTTTGCCACCAGATTAATTTTTCACTACAGTGTCCACTTGGCTACTGAGTACATTTACTGAGAACCACACCAAAAAAAAAAAAAAAAAAAAAAAGCATCAGGGCCAGATCCAGAGAGAGCAAGGAAGTGGGAGATGAGGGTAAAAAGTAGAACTGAGGACCAAGAGAAGGTGGGAGGTGGACCCCAGCAGGGAGGGGACTCTGAGCTGGGAGCAGGGCCTGGTTCAGTGCCCAGCTTTGACACTGACCATCCCCAAGGTCTAGAGGAAGCTGCCTTTCCGCCTGGCTGACTACTTCCTGGGCTATAAAAGGAGGGAGTTGGCCTGTACTATCCCTTCTCACATTCACAGTTCAGGCAGGTGTGGGAGGTAGAAGCACCATTTGATGTGTCGGGACGCCCTGGCATCCAGGCTGCTGAAATTTAAGAGGACAGCAGACAGACGTCTGTCCAGTGAGCTTTGGCCAGCCCAGACGGTGCACCTTCAATCCCCCCTCCCTGGTTGCAAAGGTCTCAGATCAACTGTTGTCATCACACAGAAAGATCGGTGCTCACAGTCTCCCTCCCCTCACGGAGGCGAACCTTCTGCTACAAAGCTAACAGGGCAGGCTAGGATTCACCGAACCTCCTTATCTTGTTTCCTGAGCACTCCATGTTCATGCAGTGAGTCCTTTTAATTCTGAAAAGTCTGAAAACGAAACCTAAAACACAAACTTTTAGAAATGTAGAGAGATGTTTCAGACATTTCTATAGATCAGAAAATGTTTGCTGCATGAATAGCACTGTGGTGAAACTAGGCCAGCGACCCAAGTCCTCAATAAGTGGAACACAGTATTTTAAAGACATCACCATCTTCCCACTCGCTATTCTCTCACTTTCTTTCACGTGGGACAAATGAAGCCATGAACAAATGAGGCCATGGAGCCGTCTTCTTGGACTCAAGGGCAGGGCAGGCTGGGACAGTGGGTGGCAGACGTGTTAGGTGTGGTCACGGTAGAAGGAGAATGGGCCTCTAAGCATGGCTAGCCAGAGGTCAGACGCGTGACCGTGGGAACTCACCCACCTCTTCTGACCTCAGCGTCCTCACCTGTGTACGTGATCTCTAGCAAACCCTGCTGTACTCATTGGATTTACTATTAGTAAAATACCCACAGACTTATCAACAAGTGATGAGAAACATTTTAATAGCATTCTAATTGAAGATCTGAGTTTGGTTTCATTACCCAGAATGCCACAGGTATCTATAACTGTCTGCTGGGTCCCAGGCAGTGCCCAAGATGCCCCATACACCACAGTGCCTTCCCCCAGACGGGGCCAATCTCCAGAATTACGCCCATCTTCTGATGAAGAAACTAGAACTTAAGTTGCCAAGAGCGAAAGGCAAGCTACGTGTCCGAGCAGGACTGGAATCCAGGTTTCCAGCCACAACAATGAGGGATAAACCTGTTTTCCAACTGGGTTAAGTTGGCTGATTTAAAGGTTTCAGGGGGAAATAAAGGACAATGCAAAATTAGGTTAAAATTTTTAAAAAAAGTATTATTCCTATGAAGTCAAAATATAAGTAAATTCAAGAACTACTTCCCTCTGCTTTTGCTTTTTGAAGTCCCACAACACGAGCTACATTTGAGAATGAGTAGGATTCACCTTCAAAAACTCAGAGCACAATACCCCATTACTGTTTTTTAGAATGTAATTTTATATACTTCATTTCTTCCTCTTTCAAATGGAGTTAATGTATGTCCACACCTCTTGAAAGCTTCAAGTAAGGTGATACATACAAAAACGATGACCATAATTCACCAAACAAATGGAGGGTGTCATATTATTGTTGTAACTATGACTTCGCTTTGATAAATATCTAAAAAGTTTCCCAAATCATCATGTGACAATGGTCAGATGCCTAATGATGTGATTTAACTAGAAGTTTTCATTTTGTTTCCTACCGTGTCCTCCGTGCTCACAGGGATGCCCCTGGCTTCATGAGTGCGTGGGAAAAGTGAGCAGGAGCTGAGCCGTGAGACCCTAAGGGCAAAGAACCTTAATGGATGAGCCTGATCAGAGCTGACAGCTAAACCAGACCAGTCCGGCTGGTCGACTTTCCTTGAAGAACCCATTAACCAGATCATTGCCATGCCCCCGATTTTGCACCAGGAAACAGAAGGCTGCCAACACGTGACCACACAAGGACCGCCCCTCCACTCCACTTGGGACATGCTCACTCCACAGAGATGCCTGTGTTTCCTCACAGCAAGACCCCATGTGGAACACGACCCTAAACACAGGGGCACAAGCAGTCTCCAACTTAGATAGACCAAGAAATTCTGAAAGTAGCCCAGCCAGGAACGGCAGAATTATAGAGAGAGAGTCCATCTAAGCAGAGGACACAGCAGAGGTGGTAACTGAGCTGGCCTGCAGCGTGAGCAAGCCCTGGGAGCAGGCAAGGGACAGTCAGAACACTGAACCCGCCTGGCTTGAGCTAAGATGTACACGCAGGGGTATGCTGTGAATGACCTTGAATTTCAGGCAAAAGGGGCTAGTTGGCAGCAATGGGAATCAGTTAGGTCTTCTGAAAAAAGACTTCTGGGAGAAAAAAAAAAGTCTTCTGAAAAAAGAAGCGCCAGGATGCAGAGGAAGGTTAATCCAGCAGCTGAGCCAGATGGCTGGGGAGGACACAGGCAGGCAGAAGAGGGAGAACAGTGCGTACTCCAACCCAACCCAGGTGGTGGCGGGAAGAGAAAAGGCACATTAAGAAGCAAATCTGTCAGGGGCTCTTGTACCCCACTCCCCACCCCCCATTTTTTTAAAAGAGGATAACGTCTTTAAAAAGGGGGGGGGGCGCCTGGGTGGCTCAGTCGTTGAGTGTCTGTCTGCCTTCGGCTCGGCTCATGATCCCAGGGTGCTGGGGTCGAGCCCCGCATCAGGCTCCCTGTTCTGCGGGAAGCCTGCTTCTCCCTCTCCCACTCCCCCTGCTTGTGTTCCTGCTCCTGCTGTCTCTCTCTCTCTCTGTCAAATAAATAAATAAAATCTTTAAAAAATTAAAAATTAAAAAAAAGAGGATAACGTGACTACTGAAGTAGTAAGAAGAAAGTTGCAACTAGATAGGAAAATAGAAACATTGATACATTAATTCCAGGGGTTTTTAGGGTCTAATCGCTACTTTAAAAAAATTGCAAATGGAACTGAATACACTTTTTAACCCCTCACGCTATAATTATACTGTCTTCTCTCACGGGGCCTCAAAAATAACCTAAAATACCTCTGATACAAATACATCGTTCCCTGATTCAGAAGACTACTGCAGTGGTTCTCAAGCCTGGCTACACACTGAGAATCACCTGTGGAACTTTAAAAACTACGAACTCCGGGGTCCTTTCTCAGAGAAACACTAACTGGATCGTGTGGGGTGGGGCCCAGGCCATTCTGACAGAGGGCCAGCGATCTGAACCAGCGCTCTAGGTCAGTGATTCTCCACTGGAGACGAGTGCCCCCTGGGGGACATCTGATAATGTCTGGGGACATTTTTGGTTGACATAACTGGGGCAGGGTGGTGGTGGTAGTGGCAAATGAGCTACTGGCATCTAGCGGGGTAGGTCAGGGAAGCTGCTCGACATCCTACAATGCACAGGACAGCCCCCACCTCCCCCAAACAGAGAATTACCTGGCCCCAAATGCCAGCTGTTGAGAAATCCTGCTCTCCTTAAATATGATGTTGAAGGTTGTGTTGTATATGCCATTTGGAGCTTGATGGGGTGGAAAGAAGCCAAGATTTGAACACTGAGCAAGTTTCTTTCACCTCTTGAAGGCTCTGTTTTATCATCAGAAAAGTGGGAGATACACTCTCTCCTAGCTCACAGGGTGTTTTGAAGCCAATGTGACAACTACTGATGCATTTGCTCTGCTTTACCTTCCTTCTTATCCTTACAGAGCTTTCAACTAGAGATTTTCAGATGTCTATAATGTTGCATGGGCTGGGGGGGGAATCTAATGAGAACTCACATGTAGCAGCGCTCGGAGCATCCTCTAGCCTGGCTGCTTGGTGTGGTCAGCTGGGCAGAGCAGCAGCTGCTAGAAATGCAGCAGTTCAGGCATTCCCAGCACGACCCACCCCCCCGACCAGACCTGCTGAATTAGAACCTGTATTTTAACAAGTCCCCAGGTGATTCACATGTACATTAACATTTTGAGAGGCATTGCTCCACCAGCTGCAGGTCAGCCTATGGCACCATTTTTCTGTTGACTCTCAAGGTTTTTTTAAAAAAATAATAAACTCTAAAGAGTCTCCTCAAAGGGTTAGCATTGCATTCTCCTCTGGAGAAGGGCTCTAACACTGTTGAGAGATCTAAAGCCAAATGCACGCACTCCATATTTTTGGAAATAAAACCATGTGTGTGTGTCCAATTAGACCAGTGGTTTTCAAAGTGTGATCCCAGGATCATCAGCAACACCTGGGAACTTGTTAGACATGCAAATTTTGGGGTGCGGGCCCCAGTCCAACTCAAGGTGGGTCCTCACCATCTAATCTAGTGTGATTTGATAAGCCCTCCTGGTGCCTGTAACCCACGTTGAAGTTTACAAACCACCAGGGCAGCCTATAGCCCTTATGAATATGGATAGGAATGTTCACAGATGTGAATGTTCACAGCCTTCGATCCAGCGTGGTTGCCACTTTTGAGACTCTATCCTAAGGAAAGAACCGTTCCCTCTGCTGTTGGGCAGTTCTGTCAGTAACGTTCTAATGAACATAACGAACATTATCCTACAACAATCTCTTCTTTCCTGCCGCAAGCATCTCTATTTCACCCCCACCACCTCTTTAGCTGCCTTCCACATCTTCCTAAAGTTGAATCAGAGGAAAGTAATTGGTGCAAAAATAACATGAGGCAACGGAAAAGTCTGGAATCAGACAGGCCTAGATTGTCTCTCCCTCTTGGCTACAAAACTTGGGGGAGTTACGTCACCTCTGAGCTCCACCTTTGCCATTTGCAAACTGGAGATGATTATACTTTACCTCATAGAACCACAGGAGAAATGAAGGAAACGCAGTATATATTCGTTTCTCATTACTTGTAATGAGTAGGCAACAATACTGACACATACACTTGAATGGCAGCTATGTTCTGAAATTTTAAGAGGAATTGGCAGGAGACTGTCCCTCCATCACCACCCTCCCTGAAATACCCATGGATGGAGCCACTAAGGAAAGGGTTATGATGAAGGGAAGGACGCTGTTTCCAGAAAGCCACCCTTTCCTCTCCTGGTCTCCACGAGAGATTATTGTCCTCCTCTGTCACTATTTACTCTTATCACCTTTGCAAGCTCCTCTTCTTTTGCTCTCTCCACAACTGCTGATGTTCTGTCCTTCACCTGATTTCATAGAAGACCTCCTCTGGGGTGAGCAATAACATGCACAAGTCACTCCCCTGGCTACAGAAACCATTTAACCAATCTTTAAATGTTAACAACTCCTACCTTTGAATCTCCGTCACTGCACCCCCAGCTTCAGACCTTTATTTCACTGACTTCTGGAAATCTCCACCTGGATTGTCCAAGGAGAACCTCAGATACCACACAGCCCATAACGAACACAGTCCCTCTCTCTGAGAGCCAGCAATCCCAAACTCCTGACAAGAGAATATGCTTTTAAAATCGCAGACCTGAGCTCATGCCCCTGCCCCACCCCACTCCAGTCATAAATCAAGTCTGTGCTGTCACATCTCCCACCTCCCTTCTGCCCCACACCTGGCACCCCTTCCACCTGCAATGTGGCCCCCACCAACTGTTCTGACAGCTTTCTCCTTGAGCAAATGCCATTCAGGCTCCTCTGAACTCCTCTCAACTTGGCCTGACTTTTGGACTTCTGTGTTCACCTCTATCCAATTTTAGCAAGAATCATGCTAAGTCAGTTTAACTGCAACCCCCCTTCCCCCAGATATCTGGTCACCCTCGATAACTGATGGGATTCCTCATCCCCCACCACCCTGCTGAGCATGTCTGATCACCCTGGGCTGCCTTCAGCAAGCATCCTGTTGAGCGCATTTACCCCTGGTGTTCCCTCTTAGTCATTTTCCATCCACTGACCCCCTACCCGGCTCCTAGGCTATAAATTCCCACTTTTCCCTGTTGTATTCAGAGTTGAGCCCTATCTCTCTCCCCTACTGCACAGCGGCCACCCTTGAATAAACTCTTCCTTACCGTCTTTAACAAGTGTCAGGAATAATCTTATTTTTCAACATTTCCCCAAATAGGACTCAACTGTGAGTTCTACCTAAACCAGTAGTAATCAATCCTGGTTGCATCCTGGAAATATCTGGAAGTTTCTTTAAAAAAAAAAAAAAAAGCCTGCTTATGTCTGGGTCCCACCTCAGACCAGTTAGTTTAACATCAGAATAGGGTGGGGGAGTGAGCAGCAGGAGTGTTTTAAACTCCACAGGTGACCTCAGTGAGCAGCAACCAGAGTTGAGACCCTCTGGCCTGGACATCCTTCCCCCTCACCACCCAGGGAAAGAAAGCAACTCTGCAGAGACTATCTTGAGAGACCACCCTGACCATCATTAGAGTGTTTATCACACTGGAGAGCAGGAATTCTGGTTTTTCATTCTTTGGATTCCCAAAGTGGGTGGCAGGAGGCCTGGCAATGGTTTTGAACTGATTTGAAGGAGTCAGAGCAAGCAGGTTGGCGTAGAGGGAGAGTTTCCAATCTCAGGCTGCTACTACTTCTCCCATTCATAAGGGTACAGGAGAGGTCATATAGTTCTCCAGGGTGATACAGCCCTACACATCAAGCATTTCCAATTTAAGGTACAAGCTCTGGGCTCACAGCTGTCCTAAACTGGCAGGTAAATGTAACAGCATTTTAATGTGTAGGTTCATGAAGCAAGGGTGGTCTGGAGTCCTTGATTGGGGGGTGGATCTCAGCTCTGCAGGCATCGGTCATATGAACACAGTCACATTTCCTGCCCTCCAAGCCCCCCTTGGAGTGGGAGAGGAGTGGGGCTGAGCAGATGAAGAAGGTCCCTAAAGTTCTTTCCATCTCTAACATCCTACAATGCTCTGACAAACACAATAGAAATGCCTGTCCTGAGTCGTGCCCAAATAAAGCAGAAGTTATCACAATGAGGGTGACGGTGATCTGGAAGGAAATTCACAAAGGCAACCAGGCTCAGAAGTAGCCTGCAATTTCACAATCCATCACTGGGCTTTGTCTGAAAAGATTACTGAAAGAAGAGATACGACTTAGAGTGACCAGAAGAATAATTCCAATCATGCCTCCTGCAATAATGTGCTTTATATTCGTTTTGATTTCAAGGTGTCTGATGTAGTTTCCAAAACATTCTTGCAAATGTCAAACTCACTGTCAACCCTAAACCACCTGGAAAAAAATAACTGACAGGCAGCTAAATTAAGGAGCTATAATTTCGCTGAAGTGTTTCAGGGACCTTTTAAGCCACACGAACCAAATTGATATTGCTTCCATAAAGCCCAGAAGCTGCTTGAGTTAGGATAGACCACAAAACTTGCTCTCCTTCACACACACACACACACACACACACACACACACACACACACACACGGTGGTAACTATCTAAAGAAATGAATGTGTTAATCAGCTTGAATATGGTGACTGTTTCACAGTATATATGTGTATCATATTGTACACCTAAAATGTATACAATTCCTAAATTGTTCGATATACCTCAATTTTTAAAAAATTGACCTTGTGGGGCACCCGGGTGGCACAGTCAGTTGAGCAAAGGACTCTTGATTTAGGCTCAGGTGGTGATCTCAGGGTCTTGAGATCCAGCCCCAGTCTGGCCGCTCAGCACCAAGTCTGCTTGTCCCTCTCCATCCATCTCTGCCCTTCCCCGTGCGCACACACACTCTCTCTCAAAAATAAATAAAATCTTTTAAAAAATTGACCCTGTGTGAAATGAACCCTTTCTCACCACAGGACCCCCCTTCACCCCACTGGCCATTCTGAGCTTCCCTTGACCCACAGCACATAAGTAATCCTTCTGAAGCCTGAACCCCAGCCTCACACCCTGTAGCCTTCTTGCTTTCCAGAGAGCAGCAGAACTGGCTAGCACCCTTCCCCTTCACCCATAACCTGGCTCTGCGGAATGACAGCCTCTGGTCATTCTGCAAGTAGGGAGCTCAAGGTGTGCCTCCCTCCCGGGTCAAGCCGAGCCTCTGGACCAGCTGCTACCGACAGGTCTTGGAACTAAACGCAGTTCAGGGGAGACTCTGGTGACAGGCTCTCCTCCAAACCAGTGTGGGTCGGGGGATAAAGATTCAGGAAGGCAAGGCTCTGGACTCTTATCCTAAAGACCTGAGAGAATCACAATGGTCAGGGGAGGGGCTGCGTATGGGCAGAGCTGTTGCTGGCAGAGCTCAATGACTTGCAGAAGCAGCCACAGGAGGGTTTGAAAGAGGTAGCTCTGTCTGCTGAGGTGAGAATAAAAACCCACAAGCAAGTAATACAGTGATCCCTGTCCCCGTCCAAGGGTCACGGCAGGCCACTTCATCTCATCGGGCCTCATTTTCCTCCACTATAGCGTGAGCAGGAAGACCCCACACTTCACAGGATGAAGTGGCTCAGCATTACTATTCTCCTATTCCATTAGACTTCTTCAGTTACCTGTTGGTGATCTGGGCCCTGCAAGTTTGCCCTTGGCATGCCTCTAGTCCCCTAGGATCACAGCAGTGCCCACAGCCTGAGGTGGGGCAGGGAGAACACCAACCCAGGGCGATTTTTCCAGATCCTGGGTAGGGCCCTATCTTCCAGGGTCTCTGACACAGTTCCTCGATCTCAAAGGAAAAGTCTGGGTCTCATGAAGCTTCCTGAGGGTTTGCCCCGCCTCTGCTTCAAACACTGCAAATGGAACAGAATCTAGTACCCCTATCATTACAGGGAGAGTGGGGGCAAGAGTTCCACTTGGCAGTTCCATTAGCAACCACAGAAAGAACCTACAGCCTCTAGCCACAGGGGTGGGAGCAGGCGTGTTCCCGCCTACCAGCAGGGCCTCCAGGGAGCACATGGGCCTGACTCCAAGGTGAAGGGCGGTGGACACTCTCTGGGGAGGGACCAGCATGGCAGATCCAGCTCCAGGATCGAAGCCTCATAGCCCCCCTCCCACCAGCTCTTCTGAAATGTTCTGGGGATTCTGCTCCTCGGCCACTTCCTTTCTGAAGCCCTGGGAACGAGCCCTAAACAAAACACCTGCTGACTATTTAGTCAGGGTGAAACAAGCTAGAGGAGGTGTGAAATGGGCTGATTTATGTTAGGAAGAGGGTGGATCCAAGAGAAAAATAAGGAAGGAGAAAATTAATGACACCAAGGTAAAGCTAGAAGATGAGCACGTGCCAGAGGGAGGTGGGAGGGAAGGAGGACAAAGGCAGGAAGGCTGAGCGAGGGAGAGGTTTGGGAGGGACCCACTGGGGCAGATGCTGCCCCAGCATCCCTTCAGCGGCCATGGGGCAGGCAGATCTAGGACATCCATCCATATTCCATCTAAACAAAACATTACCAAGTGCCTATTGTGCGCCAAGTATCTTACTGGTTTCTGGAGACAGAGATGAAGAAACACAGTCCTTAGTCTAGAAAAGGAAAGAAACATAAGCTAAATGCAACTGCATTTTCCCATCCTGGGCTGTCCCTAGAAGGGTCCGGAATCCAGGGCATTTCAACCAGCATGGGCTAACCGGGATAACTGCACAGGAGAGGGCCACACCATCAACGTATGACGTAGGTCCCTTGGACTGTCCTTAAAGAAAGAAATTTCAAATTGAACGCTAACGATGCTGTCGGAGGGAAGTGAGGCTCAGCACCCTGTGGCCCATCCTCCCACGCACAGTGCAGGGAATATTTTCTCCAGTTGCCCATGCAAAAGGCCAGGCCTCGTCCTAACCCTGTAGAGGTTGTCCTGGAAACACTTGCAGCCAGAAGTGACCCTTCTAGCCGGGCCTTAAATCATGAGGAGCCATCCACAGATGATGGGGAAGGAGACATTCTAAGCAGGGAAACATGTGGAAAGGGAGCAAGGTCCAACCAAATCAGCAGGTGAGAGAGCAAGCGTGGCCCAGCGGCAGCCTCACCATGCTAGGAGATGCAAGGCAGGTGAAGCCGAAGAGAGAGACCAAAACCCAAGGCTGAAACCAGCCCTCTCCATCCTGTCTTCCTTTTTTTTTTTTTAAGATTTTATTTATTTATTTGAGAAAGACAGCATGAGCAGGGGGAGGGACAGAGGGAGAAGCAGACTCCCTGCTGCGTGCAGAGCCCCACTCGGGGCTCCATCTCAAGACCCTGAGATCATGACCTGAGCCAAAGGCAGACGCTTAACCAACTGAGCCTCCCAGGCGCCCCTCCATCATGTATCTTTCACTGGAAATTTCTCCCCCATTGCACATGAATGCTTTTAGGTTGGGTGTACTCCCCAGTTCATTATAGGCCCATCCTCTCCTAGGGCTTGGCCCAGTGGATCTTTATGTTACCAGCCTGACCCTTCTACGCATCCGAGTTCAGTTCGTGATCCGCGAGCCGAGTAAGAAAGAACGTAGTTTGCTACGTCCTGAAGGGCAGGAGATATGCAGCCACTGACTAGACATATAAATGGAGACCGGCCCTCACAGAGTGGCCAGTGACATAGAAGATGCCCTAGGGATTACTCTCAGACCTGGTAATGCCACATCCACAGATTTATCCTCAAAAATCGCTTTTAAAAGATACAGTGTTACTTATATGGCCCAAGAAGGATCAGCGGTCTTATCAAAACACAGGGGCTACCACTAGGGGCTGAGCTAGTCAAGCTGCCTGTTTCAGACTCAGAAAGGACTGTGCCAGGCTGGGGGGGTAGGGAAGGAAGGAGACAAGAGGGTGCACAGGTGTGGGGGAGGGAGAAGGTGGAGGCAGCACAAGAAAGAAGGAGGGGCCTTCCTGCTGGGGACCAGGATGGTCAGGAAATGACCGACAGGAGGCCTGGCACAGGGCACGGCCACAGGCTTGTAGGCCATCAGGGCAGGGAAGAGCCCATCCCCTCCCCCACATCGTGCCCTACCCCCCCCCCCCGTGCTGATGCCACCTGCGAGTGAAATGAGGAGCTCCTCTGGTTAACAAAACTGGGGAGAACAGGGATCTTTTGGTCGCAATACATCACTGCAAATTTAGTATCTGTTGTGGGTTTCCCATTAAGTGGTCTTTCGCAGATAACCTCATGCTGAGGTCTTACAGGAAGGTCAGATGTTAGGCTAACAGGAGGTCATGTGCAATGCCTCAGAAGCTGTCTCCCCCTGGACAGGCGGGCGACTTCTCCAATAGCGGAGCTAGCAAGTCGCTAAGAGTCTAGGGACAGCCGGGCAAAGCATGTAAAGCCGGTCACATGAGGGAAGTGTTTTGCACTCAGTGAAAATGACAAGTATGAAGGTTATGAGGCAACGTGGGGAAAAAAGCACTAATAATGTTAAGTGAAAGAAGTCTAGCACAAGTCTCTATATAATGTCATCCGTGTAAAGAATACGTACGCAGATGGATAAAGACAGGGAGCTATGGGTAATTTTTCAAACTATCTTTATTGTTATAGTGCTGTGTTAATATTACAATCCAGTATTAAGTAAGAGAGGAACACACACACACACACACACACACACACACACACACACACAGTAGTTCTCAAACTATGGGTGGGGCTGGCACAGTGGTGCTTTAACTTTGGCCCACCTGGGGCCACTTACAGGGCTTATTAAACAGATTGCTCGGCCCATCCCCAGGGTTTCTGAGTCAGTAGGTCTGGGGTGCGGCCCAAGAATTTGCATTTTTAATAAGTTCCCAGATGATGCTGGTGCCACTGGGCCCACACTTGGAGAATCACTGGGCTAGTGTGTGGTCTCTATGCAAGTACGAACCTGGAGGGGCGCCTGGGTGGCTCAGTCATTGAGCGTCTGCCTTCGGCTCAGGTCATGATCCCGGGGTCCTGGGATCGAGCCCCACACTGGGCTCCCTGCTCAGCGGGGAGTCCGCTTCTCCCTCTGCCCCTCCCTTTGCTTGTGCTCTCTCTCTGTCAAATGAATAAAATCTTTAAAGAAGTTTTTTAAAAAAGTATGAACCTTGAGCTGCTGAGGAGGATGTCAGGAGCTAATATGGCCAGGTCACTGGGGTCGCTGCCCTGATCAGAAAGTTCCTCATGGCTCACAGAGACTGAGATTCTGTTACAGATGGGGGAGGTGCCACCCCCATAGTTTCCGGGGGGGGGTGCCATGGTGTGTCTGACTGCAGGGCTCCCCAGTAGACACATCTTTAAGGCACCTGTCCATTTAAGGAATCTCTCCCTGGGCGACTGCTCTTCCACATCTGCTCCTCTCTGCAGCCCCCTCGGACCCAGAACATGGGGCTTCACCCCATAAGGACCCATGAGTGATCTACTCCTACTGCCATCTTTCATCTGTGAAGAAACCAAGGCCCAGAGTGTTAAACCAGGCAGTTGCCACACAGCTGGCTGGTGGCAGCGCTGAGCCTAGAACCCAGGACTCCTGGCTCCCGGGCCACAGCTCTTTCTCTGCTATTATGCTCTGGGCTCTCGAGAGTCAGCAGAGCTCCTCTGCCAAGGTTCAGTCACTGATAGAGATATCTGCTGGCCTGGCCACCCACAGCCTTTCACCCCGAGCAGGTGTTGCTGATTAGAAGCTTCTGTGCTGGGGCCGGCACTCCCAGTGTGGGGGTCACATGCATGCTGCCACTGCCCAAGTTCAAACTGAGACCCTCCTGGACCACAAGTGCCATGGCTGCCAGGAAACTTCTTCCTGGGGTCTGTGCTAAGCAGTTCCCAGCTGGTTGGCCCTTGGGAGACTCAGCACCCCCTCTACACCCAGCACTTTGGTATTCATGACCCTCCTTTGAAAAAGCATTTTGGCAGTGGGAGTCTGCCCTGTGAACTTGCCATAATTAAAGCCACCCAGAGAGACTCAGCAGAGGTTCAAATCTGATTTCAGGCCTGAAATCAGTCAGCCCAGGGTTCTGGGAGGCACACATTGCCTGCTGTCCCCCAACTCCAGCTCACAGGCTTCCAGTGGTCTCCACGAGACATTCTGGTGCTGTACCTCGCTGGCAGATGCAAAACCAAAAGGTTCGAAGTGCAGAGTGCATTTCTGGGTAAAAATTTCTGCACTCCTTGCCTCATCCACCCCCATCCCCCTTTCTCACCCATCCAAAGGATACAGAGAAGCCATTCTTTCTAATAGAGTCTGTTACTGCTATTGTAATAAACTTTTGCTAGGGTGAACAAAGAATCAATATCTGCTAATGGAAAAAGATTGGTACTAGTAATATCAAAGGATCTGGTTCTTAATAAGTCAAACTGTGCTTCAAATAAGAGGCCCCACATAGATGCTGGCAGAAATCTCCTTAAAGGGGATTCAGGCCACCTTCAGGTTTGGGATTTTGCCAGCCAAGAATGTCAAATGTAATTAATGTAAAATCATGCAGGCAAACTGGCCTGGTTTTTACCCTCTGGCTGGGTCCACCTCTATAGCAGGTGAATTATTCCCAAAAAACAACCTTGTGATCATTACGTTCAGTAAGATGGATCACGATGGACTTTCCACACAGCTACATAATATGAGGTGTCATTAGAAATTAAGGCATAACTTTAAAGCTCCATTCTACAGATAAGGAACCCAAGTCAGATCCAGAAAGTTTGAACGGCTTACCCAAGGCCTCACACTGAATGAATTTGGGCTTGGACTCAGTCCTCTTGAGCCCCACACCCCTCTGCTTCTTTTTCAAAGTTTCAGGGAAGTCTTTTTTTTTTTTTTTTAACCTAAGTGCAATGATACAGTGAAGAAAGCACCTACATATTGCTTGTGGCTATCCCTAGGAATATCTGCTTCCACTAGACTAAGATCTCTTTAAGGAAAAGGACTTTTGATTATTTGCCTTTATATATTCAGCACTTAGCATATGCCAGTCCATTGTATACATGGGCTGCATGTTACAAGAGTTGACAACTTGAACTAACCTTAATTAAAGCTGATATAAAGCTAAAACTAGTTTAAAAATTCCAGTCAAGGGGCACCTGGGTGGCTCAGACGGTTAAGCGTCTGCCTTCGGCTCAGGTCATGATCCCAGGGTCCTGGGATCGAGCCCCACATCGGGCTCCCTGCTCGGCGGGAGGCCTGCTTCTCCCTCTCCCTCTCCTCCTGCTTGTGTTACCTCTCTCACTGTGTATCTCTCTGTCAAATAAGTAAATAAAATCTTTAAAAAAAAAAAAATTCCAGTCAAGTGAAACAGAGGATTTCCTTGGGGTTTGAAGTGCTTAATAATAGCTAATATGTATTGAGTACTTACTATGTATGAGGCACTATTTTGTAATTTACATGGAGTAACTTATTTATTGGTTACCAAACAAGGCCAGTGATATCACTGTCCTCATTTTACAGACTGGGAAGCTCGGGCAGAGTAGAGAAGGACTGTGTGATACCCAAGAGCATGTACTAAGCGGCCCAGCAGAGATTCGAGCTCAGACTGTAAGACGGCAGAACCCGTGATATTAACGTTATGCTGTATTGCCTCTGGGCAGGCGCCTGACCAGAAGGGCGGATGAAGTCCTGAAGATGCCTTGCAGTTAAGCAAGCCAAGTGTTGTTTGCTGTTTGTTCCTGGTCGGACTATAGGAGCAAGGGCTATGAGGATCCCCTAAAACCACACCAGAATCATCAGTGCCCTAAGGAATACATCATCTTATGCATACAAGTTGCCTTAATGTTTGCCAAACGATTCAACCCAAGGAATAGATGATCTATCCACTAAGCACCAATGAGCTGCTGAGACCATCAGAAGTGTAAGCCTGCAACCCAGAAAGGGGTGTCACTAACAGATCAAGTCAAGTTTCAGGAAGACACGATCTTTCCAGGGCCCTTCAGAGGTAAGGCCTTAATCTGATGGGGAGGGGGACACTGTTATTAAGTAGGAACCCAGGGCAGTAACGGCTCCCATCTGAAAATCCGCACAGAAACCTCCAATAGAATGCTGATTTTGTGGACCTAATACTCAACTCCATTCCTGGGCAAAGAAGTGAGGGAAAATTCCCTCTAGCAGTGGCCAAGATGGGACAGCCATATGTACAAGAATAGGAATGACTACGACCGAATGTTTGTACAAGTCGTGAGGGCTGGGCTTTGCCCCCCACCCCCCCTTGATGTTGGTCCTTGCGGGGTGGCAGGCACCTGCGGGGTTGACCTGTGTGTGTTCCCCTGCTCCCATCCATGATGTGGCCTCCTGCAGGCGAAGAGACAGGAGTGAGCTTGATGCCTTATTCACCGACGGGCTGCCATTCTGAAAAATCCAAAGTTGAGGGACCTGCTGCTGGTGAATGGGCATCTCCCATCAATCCCAACTCCCTGATGGTGTTCGCTGGTGAAGCCCTCGGCCCCTGCTTCCCCGAACACATCCCGTTCCTATTGAGATACCCACAGAATTCCAGGCTCCACGAAATGTCATTCCACTGGGGCATTCAGAGAAACACATAAGCATATGAATTCGATTCTGCAAATACATTTGTGGTAGTGCCCCGAATATGGAGCTTTTCACCCACCTCAAGGGCCAAAGATCCATCCCACGCGAGCATATGTGGTGCCCATGCCAGTAACTTCTGATCGGGTGAAGTCTGACAATAAGTCAGATTGCGACAGAGCTGGTGCTAGCCTTATTTTTTTTTCTAAATTTATTGCAGAGAGTGAGGCAGAAAGAGAGGAAAAAGCAGCAAGGGGAGGAGCAGATATGTGTACAAGCCAATTCCGAAAGTCTTTTGTCTGTTCAAATATACAAGAGATCTCGAAGATAAGATTGAGGGGAAAACGCAAACGAAATGGTGAAGCTCTCTGAACGTTTCCAAGCAAAGACCCCTGATGGAACCAGCTACATCTCTGTGATCGTTTTCCTGCTGATGCACAGTGGGAAGGACACGGAAGACTTACACTGTTGCCCTACCTGTCATTTACTAGCTATAAGACCTGCAGCAAGTCATATAATATTTCTGAGACTTAATCTAGTGATCCGTAAATTAGACCCTAAGACCTTCCTCATCGAGTTCTGTAAGACCCGTATGTACAGCACCAAGCCTGGGTCCTAGAGCACAGGATTTGCTAAAGTAGCAGTTGCTCTTATTTCATGTCTAACACAGAGCAGCAGAGATGCTGGGGTCTCCCCACTCCTACTGAGGCAGCCAGCCGATCCCATACCACAAGGCCCTGGATTTAGGAGAGTAGCGATTTTCCCCTCTACTCTACCTATCCATAATCCTCAAATTATATTCTGTGAGTTCAACTTCTGCACTTTCTTATCATAAACTCCACAGGCGAAGTGTTCTGGGACCAAAAGGATCCTAGGAATTTGGCCTGGAGAACAAAAGCCCATCAGCTCACCCGCACTGAACAGAAGGAGGCTTGACTCCTCCATCAATCAGCCTAATAGCAGGGGAAAACGTCTCCACTGCTGTTCCCTGTGTTTGCAGATAAGCCAGGAACAGGGTGTGCAGTGTGCTGGGGGGAGGGCAAACGCCACGGCTAAGGATCCTAACGTGGCAGGAGTCACGCACCTGCCCTCAGGTCTGGCCCACACAGTCTTTCCATGGATTCCAAAAGCCAGTGGCCACAACACTGACCCCACAGCCAAGGCCCTCCTCATACCCTGCACCGGCTCAAAACTCTCCACGGCCTCCGTGGTCTACCCCATCAGGCCCACGCTCCTCCATCTGACTATGAGGGCTCATCATGATCTGACCCATTCCCACTGCTTCCCTCTTGATCCCCACAGCCCCCTGACATCTGCCTTCTCTCCTGGTATCCCCAGAGTTCCATAAACTGCATATGTCTGGCCCCTGTGCCTCCAGTCCTACTGGCTTCCTTCCTGGAGCACCCCACCTCCTCTCCCCAGAAAGACCAATCTCGACCTCGGCCACGGGCCAGTGCCTGCCCTACTTCCTCCATGAAGCCCACCAAGGCAGCAGCACAGAGCCGTGTCGCAGCACCGTCACGCAGGCCTGGCTTTGAGCCCACATCCCAGCCAACCAGCTAACTGCGGACAATTTACCTAACCTTTCCAGTCCTTGGTTGGCTATTTGGCCAATGACAACAAGAGTTAAGTGCCTCACGGACTGGATGGGGGACTAACTAAGATCAGGCTTGTAAACACACTTAGCACAGTGCTTGGCACCGCGTTAAAACTTTACGGGAAATCCCAGTTTTACCTTTAAAGGCATCTCAGCCACTTTTTGTTGTCGACCCTCCACTTTGAAACCCTCATAAACGGCAGCTATGATCTTAATGATTATTCCCTGACTATCCAACCTTCTCTTACAAATTCCCGCAGCGCCTAGAGCCTGCTTCACATCATTCAGAGTTACTCGTTCTGGTTTCTCCGATCTTAGCTTTGTCTAATTGCAGGCTTGCTCCCTTTGTTCACATCCGGAGAGAGGGAGGTGGGGGTAGATTCATGTCGACTGGATCATTTCCGCCGCTAGGAACACGGTGGCTGTGGAAGTCAGATTCTCTGAGATTCGGTTTAGTTCTCTAGAAACCGGCAAAACAGCACTTGCCCTGCTTACCTTGTAACATGACGGCAGGAAGCAAAAATAAAGTGCTATGTGGACTTGCATGTTTGACCTGCAAAGCTCTACACATGCCTAAGGAATCTGTTTATCTTATTTGCAAGCATGCTGAAGATAATCTCTGTGGAGTTCCCTTGGAAAATTACTCTAAACACTTGCGGCTCAATGAGGCCTGTGATTGTAATAGTCTATTTCTTAATTCCTAATTGGACCCCTCGGGCTCATATGGCAGCAGCTGCCCAGCAGGGCCAATGACACCCAGTGAGAAAGCCCCGAGCAGAGCTGGAGGTGAAAGGTGGTGGGACCCGCCGCCCCGGTGAGAAGAGCTCACGGCGCCCTCCCAAAGCAGACGAAACGCGAGGTGCAGAGGTGCAGAGATATCAAAGGGAACAAAAGAGCTCACGGCAGAGTAGGCAGAGTAAAGGGGGCGGGGGATTGGCAGAGAAAAGGGAGTCTGGCAAACTGGGTCCAGCCTTACGCGCCATGCTAAGGAGTCCAAACTCTATCGTGGCCGGGGGACCAAATCTCCTTTTCTCCCTTCCCAACTGGGAGGAATATTTCTCTTTGCTGCTGTTGACTTTGTTCAGGCAAAAAGCTGAGAACAAGACACAAATAATTATGTCACTCCCAAAGTGTAGGGACCATCTGGGGAAGCCTGGTGCCAATCCTGCGTTTATCATGTGTGGGGTCAGGGAAATTGGGGAAAGAGGTGAGGGCCAGCAGAGAGGTTTGGGGACTGATGGCATTCTTCCTGTGTCCGACGTGAGGGACAGTGCACTGAAGCAGATGTCCTCCATAATATGCGTGCTGCCCCAATCTCAAACCCGCGCCACCTCCACGTGGTGAATTACGTCCTTTCTGACTTTCAAGTGCCTTCTGGTATTTATCTCCTTCCTGATCTTGTCCCAAAATAATATACCCTAAAAATAACCAATGAATTAAGTTTTTTGCAGCCACCTAGCATGACACAGAGAGCTCTGTTTCTTCATCGGGGTTGCAGAGAGGATGCACTGGGCACTTATGGCCTGAAAGCATCCCCAGAGGATTGTGATATGGCCGGGTCAAGCAGCATCAGCACAGGATGGTGAACAAATCATCCTCATGGTTAGGAAGGGCCAAAGTCAGAAAAGGATTAGAATTATGGAGAGGAAACATGGATCATACTTAGGATACATTTTCTAATGACTAGCCAATGTCACACATGTATGTGACAGTACATCCCAGAACAAAAATGCCAGAACCTTTATGTCTCCATGGTAACCCTGGCACATATCTGCTCAAGTAAGTGTTCCCACACTGACTGGCTCATTTGGCAGGAGAACAGATCCACATGCCAACCCATAGGCTGACCCAACAAGACCTCGCAAGTAAAAAAACCATAAGGCATTTTTAACAAAGTGTATTTTCTTCCTTGTTCACCATGACAAGCAATGATATTCCCCCGATATTCTAGATATGTAATATGGACTGGAGAAGACACCATGCATCATGGAAGGTCTCAACTCTATCTTGGCCAGGGGACCAATCTTTTTTTCCCTGCCCAACATGGACTGGCAGATGAAGAAGAGAAAAAGTGTTTAGAACAAGGGGGAGGCATTTTACAGGTCATCAGAATGTGGGCCCCTTCAGGCTATGGGCCAGGCCTTCATTCTCTGTGCTGACAGGGCAGGTGAGGTGGTTACTATTCTTACAGTAATTATTGTTGGATGAATACATGAATTCATGAGAACTGAGATTACATTGAAAGAAGAGTATTTCTTTTTTTTTTTTTTTAAAGATTTTATTTATTTATTTGACAGAGAGAGAGAGCTAGAGAGGGAACACAAGCAGGCGGAGTGGGAGAGGGAGAAGCAGGCTTCCCGTGGAGCAGGGAGCCCAATGCAGGGCTCGATCCCAGGGCCCTGGGACCATGACCTGAGCCGAAGGCAGACGCTTAACGACTGAGCCACCCAGGTGCCCCGAAAGAAGAGTATTTCTAATGGTTTCAATGTGAAATCTCTTTCCTTAGGAGTCTCATACATTGGATGATTCTTTGCCTTTTTTGCTATTTCTTGACCCGACACATGAATGCTATGCCACCGTATGTAACAGAACCAAAGAATTCTATCTTGAAGAACACTTCTTATCTTCTCTTGGGAAATAGTGCCACATAATAGAAGGAGTATGAAATTTAGAGGCAGAAAATCTAGATTTACATCCTGCCTTTGCCATTTACTGGCTGTGTGGTCTTGGGCAAGTCATTTCATTTCTAGAAACATAATGGTTTCCTCAGCTGTAAACAAACGTACTAACTACCTAGTGGTTTAGACAATGAAAACAACATGTGAAAGCATTTTGTACCTGCAAAACATGGTACCAATGTTGGTTGTTATTAAACCAGAGAGCAAAAATAATAGAAGTTTAAATCTCTGTCTACCCTTACTGGGGACTCAATGTGTTTCTTCTGCAACTAGAATGTATGTGTCAAGTATCCATCAAGAATTAGTTGATGGGACTTTGCCTCTGTGGATACTTCAGTTATGAATTCACGGTTTCATAATTGCATGGGAGAATGGGTGAATGGCTCTCTTCCCGTATCTGCTATGAGTTATATAAGGATGATTTTAAACCTGGAAATATGATGAATGATTTTCATGTATGTATTTTTCTTCCTATGACTGTTTAAACAAACAGTTTTGTGATTAATGGGCCCTAATGAAGTTAAATAAATTATTGAGGGGTGCCTGGTTGGCTCAGTCGTTTAAGCATCTGCCTTCGACTCAGGT
This sequence comes from Phoca vitulina, assembly GCF_004348235.1. Taxonomy (NCBI): domain Eukaryota; kingdom Metazoa; phylum Chordata; class Mammalia; order Carnivora; family Phocidae; genus Phoca; species Phoca vitulina. The sequence continues at coordinate 9,920,153 of NW_022589756.1, read as the reverse complement.
CATGATCCCTGGATCCCTGCTCAGCAGGGATCCTGCTTCTCCCTCTCCTGCTCACCCTGCTTGTGCTCTCTCTCTCTCTCTCTCTGTCAAATAAATAAATAAAATCTTTAAAAAAATAAACTGAGCTGTCCATAATGCATAAATAGAATGACCACTGATAACCATTACCTAGCATATATTGTACTTATTTTATTCCACACTTCATCTTTAACATCAATCCTCATTCTAAAATCAAATTTTGATATACTGTAAATTCCCATAATTCTTTTATATTGCCTTAATTTCTGATGGACTTGTAAAGCATAAAGTACCACAAGTCAAAGGCAAGCAAAGGTCAAAAGATGACCCTTTCTTAACTGTGCCCGACAGTAATTTATATACTGTATATAAAATCAGTCTCCATAGGTGGTATTTAGCTTGCTATAATTATATTTACTTCTGAAATTTTAGTGTCTGCCCATTTCTTTAGGTACTTGGTCTGCAATTAAGGCACTCTACCATTAGGTGGCAGTAGTGTCATAGTCATGCTGTATTCAAATAAGATTCTGTCTACAAGTCCCATTTCTTAGCTGAGAGGAAGAAACTATTTTTCTTCCTTAAAAAAAAAAAAGCTCTATATGAAAAGAGCCACGTTTCAACGGTATCTAAAAGGCCATCTTACTCTTTAATATTTAACATAAATATGAAACCATTACAAACTTTACATCAACTATTCATCCTTAATTACTCAGTCACTAATTAATATAATCGTTTGTCCCCCAGAACCGAATGCAGAATTTATCTCAAACTCACTAAAAATCCTCAGCTTGTATTCTGACATTCGCTCCTTTAGCTGTTGAACTTCATGCCTTTGCTCCAACACACCTGTGGGATGTGCTCCCTTGATGACACAGCTGTGTTCCAGAACCACAACTCCATTTTCTTACTAAGCTCTTAGAGGCAACCTGAGTGGGACGTCTGGCTTTGTTTCTCTGGCTATTAGATCGTCTAGACGGCCTTTCAGAGTTGCCGGCCCATCTCCCAGTGACAGACAGGTACAAGCACCTGTGGGCAGCAAACACCACAAATCCCTTTACTACAAGGAAGAAAGTGATGTTCCACTCTTCCTTACGGGAGAAACATCCCTCCAGCCCAGGAGAATCCGGAGATGTTGGTTCATTTAAATATCATCTCTCTCTCTCTCTCTCCCCCTCTGGTTCCCTTAGTAACGACTCTAACTCAGGGTCAGGTACAAACTGTTTCACAACTGCTTTATAAAAGAGCTTTTATCTTTTATCACAAAACAGTGCACCTTGCAAACAGCATTTGTGCAGTTAGGTAGGTAGGGTTTTAAATTCACATCTAGAGGGTTCCATCATTAGAAGCAATCATGGGTGGGACGCTGTTACAACAGCTTTGGCTTCTGCCCCTCTCTGAGCGGCATCTGCAGCCTTCCCCCCAGGACTTAGGTAGATCAACAGCCATAGTCCTGGCAGGGGTCACTCGTTCATCTTCCAATTTTGCAAAGGAAAACAAGTTTTAGGAGTCAAATGATAGTGCTGCATTTGATCTTGGTTTTAACTTCTCAGTGTTTTCAAAATTGGGATTCTTCTGATCAGATTTCCAAGGCCGGGGGTTCGAGAAGAGGCCTTAAAATGACCCATTCTGTAAAAATGAGTATTTTAACTTTCAAAAATGTATCATCATAATCACCCTTGTATCACGGTTCACCATTGTATTAAACTAAGAATACAGAACTAAGGAATTTTCGAGTTGGAATGGACATTTTAACACACTTACACCAAGCTCCGTGGCAGTGAAGCATCCTTTCTATAGCTTCACGACAAATGGTCATCCTGCTGTTGCCTGATTTTCTTGTGCAGGGCATTCACTACTTTGCTGGGAGGGGAAGTCTACTGATAGGCAGCTCTGTTCACGTGGAAATCCTTTCTGATGAGCTAGCATCTGCCTCATTGCCACTCTCTCACCCTGAGTCCTCTCCCGTTCTCCCCCCCCCGCCCCCACCCCGAGTATGTGAGCACACCCTTTCTCTCTTCCAAGGACAGCCCAGCAGGATCTTGAATGCAACCTTCCCACCTCCTGCATTGTTTTCTTCTCAAGCTAAATAGAACTGCTTTCTTGAACCTTCCCCACAAGGCCTCTCTCATTGTAGGTGCCCCCTTCCAGGTATGCTGTGGGTGTCCGGGTATGCCAGGCTGTCACCAGTACTAGATATGATGCTCCAGTATGCAGAAGCACAAAGAGGCCAGACCAATGCCAGATACAAAGCAACGGGGTACCTCTATAAGGAGCTCTCTTGGGCTTCCTGGGTTCCAATCTGCCTCTGATATTTACTTGAGATGTGCCTTGGTTGGCTCATCTCTATAATGACAACAGCGACTTCACAGGGTTATTATTAATACACGGAATTAAATCATATTGGATAAGAACATATATAAGGTTACCTCGTACAGTGGCCCATGAGTATACTCTCAGTGGACTTGTAGCTAGGACCAGTAATGCTAATTGGAACACAACAAAATCAGGAGTTTAAGTAAATGAAAACCAGCTTTCTCAGATGAAGTACTATGGGGCTGTGTCTAGAGGTCAACACAACCAATTTCGCTCTGTACTGTCTCAGCAACTCATTGAGTCACTCATTCATTGAGCATGTGCTGAGCATATACTGGTGGTGCTCAGGATCCAAAAGATGAGTAAAAAAGGCCCTGAGCGCAGGGAGTCTACAGGAAGGATGTACGGTCCCAGCAATGAAGGATAGCTAGTGGGATGGGTATGTCAGAGCAATGAGCAGGGGCTCTGGGAGCATGGAAGACGGGCCTCTAGCTGGGGTTGAGAGAAGGCTCCCAGAAGGAGATGCCACCATCCGGCCAAAAACCAAACCTAACCACCACTGCAGCCTCGGTTCCCATCTCTGACACTCACGTTAAGACCCAGACTGAACAGCTTGCCTAGATCCCAGAATGTCTGGGTCCATATGGGGCTGATGGCTGCCACTGTCTCTACCATCAGCTCAAGCAGAATTCCAAAGAGGCTTGCGAGGCCCAGCTCAGCCATCACCCAGTGCCCTGCCCAGCCCAGGGGTAGGTATAAGCATCCCTTGCATCTTTTCAGCTCAGGCTTCATGCCCATGGTACAGGGTGCCAAACTGTAGGCAGGTGGCTTTGGTATAAATTTAGAGCCCTTTGCTTCCTCTGCCCACTCATAACTTCACACTTTTCCCAAAGCTGCCTTCGACTGGAACAGCTTCCCTCAAAGAAACATGAAACCTCTTCTCTTTTTCTCTTCGGGGAAAAAACAAAAAAAACAAAAAAAAACTCCTTCGAGCCCATCTGCTCTGGAAAGCCATCCAGATTCAATGGTTGTTTTTCCACAAGGCCAACATCACAGGTCCCCAGGTGTTCTCCAAATCCTGCAGAAATCTCTTCTGTCTGTCATGAAGCAGCAGGGGAGTAAGGCAGGAAAGGCTGCTATGCTTACATAAGAACTAACAGGTGACGGAGGGTCTCTCCCACAGCCCTAATGACTAGTTGAGATCCGGTGGGAGAGGGGGAGGAGGTGGCAAAAGAATATGCCCAAGAGCCAGGAGTTCTGGGTTTATGACTCCATCCTTCCGTTAAGTAGCATGTGACCTTGGACCGGGCATCCCACCTTCACGCATCTCAGCTTTCCCATCTGGGCAACGAGGAAGCCTGACAAGAAGAGTTAAGACAGGTCTTCCTGCCCTACAGCCAGAGCTTAGGAAGGCATCCGTTCTCCCTGAGACCAGGACAACTGCTTCAGCCCCTAGTCCTGATCCTCTTCTATCTAGAGCCAGGCAAGGAAAAAGTTAATGTTCTCAGTCTGTAAGTAGTTCCTGCTGTTGCCGATAAAATTAAATGGCATGGCTATTTTGGTGGAAAATCAGGTAAAAATGCTGAAAAATAAACTCTCCGTCAAATGCCAGCCCCCCCCACCCGCCCCATGTTCTTTTTTTATGCCCATTTGGTATTTGTTTTTAATTCTGGCTGATTGTCAATTTTAAAACCTGATGCATAGAGTGGCTTGCTATTCCGGAGGCGTTATTTTAAGATGAAACAATGTAAATTCTGACTTTGGATGGCAGATGGCTGGCAGTTCACTGTTTGGCAAACCAACTGGTATGGTATGTTGGAAATTCAGAGCAGCAGGTATGCAGTTCAATTTGAAACCACCACAGATGCTCGGAGGGAGCGGGGGAGGGGCACAAGCTGGTCAGGAAATTAAGAACAGTACTCTGAGCTCAGAGGGGAAAAAAGATGATAATTAGCTGAAAGTTTGCTTCTTCCAGTCTCTACTTTTTCTTTTTTCTTTCTGTCTTTCTTTTCTTTTCTTTTCTTTTTTTTGTTTGTTTGTTGGTTTGGTTTGGTTTGGTTCGGTTTGGGTTGCTTCTTAGAAAACCAGGAAGACCCTTAGAAGTCAGTCCAGTGAAAAGCTGCTGATTTTGCTCTGTAGCTGTCTGTTTGGCAAAGCTCAGCCTCAGTGAGGAATTCAAAGGTGAGGAAAAAACCGATAAGGGGAAGCTCAAACATGTTCTCCAACAGAGAGGCTCCAAGAGCCATGTTACATAAGAAGCCAACCTGCGAGATGATTTTTAAGACAGGATCAATTAAGAATATTTCAAGAAGGAAGGACTCATTGTTTAGGAAAGACCTACACACATGTGTTTCTACATCCAGGGAATTTCCCAAAACAGTCGGAGGGAGGTAACGTCTACTATGCATTTCAATCAGATTCTAGGTGGTATAGATGGTATCTGGAATACCCATCTGCAGAGGGACTGAACTCTGCCCAGACACGCCCATCACTGAAAGTCTATTCAAAGTCAGTGAGGGCACAGTCTACTTTTAAAGAAGGTCATTCAGGTTGCAAATCTCAAATTGTCAGGCTCCTGTCAAAAGGAATGTCAAAACAAGTCATTAGAACAAGAACTCTTGATGTGTGTGTGTGTGTGTGTGTGTGTGAAAATTGAGCTATTTCTCATTTCCTCCAAATTTGTCTGAAGGCTGGAAGGCAAGCAGGGGGTACCTAAGTGCCCTACAATTCTTTCCCTACGGTACCAAAAGTGAACAGGAGACCTCACAAGGGAACCGGGATAGAGATCTACCAGATAGAATTTTGAGACTAACAATCTCTCTCAAACTACCCTTGTATTAAGGGTCCTCTGGTACATTCAAGGCTTGAGGAGCTTCCTTAGATGATTCTGGGAAGTAGCAAAACTCCCACTTTGGATGTACATGGATTACAACCCAACCAAATTCAGAGCACCACAGTCCTAATGACTAAGTAACAAATGGCTGGGACAATCCCGGTCACTGTATTGCATGCAGGTGTTCTGGCCAGAAAAGCAAGCTAATTAAAATTCCAATTTATAACTTAATTGCTCATCTGGACCTTCAGTAATGAGCAAAGGATCTCTGGGCTTTAAAATACTACTGCTAGTATGGTGCGCCACAGCTTCAGGAGGGCATTGCCAGGAAGAAGTCTGGAGCGAGCGTGCACATTTCTTTGGTTCCTCCTCACACGCTGAGTTGAGTGACTAAGTGTGGTGGTCTTCTCAGCAGACATGAAGCAGCCACAAGGTGTGGTTGTAGGCACTGGAGGCCATGCAGATGAATCAGATGTGATTCCTACCCTAAAGAACTTCCCAGTATAAGAGTCCTAATAAAGTGTGAATATATATAATCTCTGATGGAGCATGGTAGGGCCTGGAGGGAAGGGACAGATAAGGAACAGAGGGATCTCTGCACTCTTCATTTCCTGAGGAGGTTCACTCTTCCCTTTCAGAAGGGAGGCCCTCACATGCACTCTGACAGATTCCTCTCCTGCTCTACAGCGGCCCCCTGGGTCACAGTGGGGACAAAGCATCTCAAGACTTTCCCTCCATCTTACAGCCTGGAGAAGTAAACCCCACTTGGCCATGTTCCCTCATCGTCTTCCTGAGAACCTGGTTTAAAACCCTGAGAAGGGGCTGGATCAAGATGGATCCCCAGCTTGAAAATAAATCAGGAACTGCTGTGCTTCAAATATAAAACTACCCGAAAGACAAAGAAATCTAAGGAAGCAGGAAACAGATGACAGGAGAATGGACGTTTCTGGGGGAAAAATGTGCTTGTTATATCACCAACCACCAAATGTGAACCACACCATTGAAAGAGGCTGGCGAGGGTCCCTGAATATATTTCTTGTAAGTGCTCTTAACACCAAATGGATCAAAAAAAAATTTTTTTTTCTCTGAGATGCTGCAAAAACAGCATGTCCTTCTGTTGTTTCAAAAATGACATTTAGGCAGCAATGAAGCTGAGTGTACTGTGGGGGTAAGGGGGCAGTGGCAGGGACAGAAGAACAAAGGAGCTGGGGGCCAGGAGGGGTGGGGCACATCAGGGACAGCATAGACTGGTGGAGGAAACTGTGTTTAAAAATGGACAAGGGGGGAAAAAAAGAAGGAACAGGAGGCCAGGAGAGAAATCAGGACCAGTGTGCATACACTTGATTTTCTAGTCTCTCGAGCAGTATTTTGCAAAAGGGCCCCAATTTGAGACCACCTTCCCCTTGGGAGATAATGGTGGGGGAGGAGGGAGAAGAGGCTTCTCTGTAGAGCCTGGACTTTAAGGAGACGGCTTGGCTGGAAGTCATGTCCATGAAAAGAGCCCATCGCAGATATGAAGAGAAAATAGTTGAGGGGTGAAAAACTCAGAAATAGGAATAGAACCAAGAGGTGTCACAGTGACCCCCTCCCCCATCCCACCACCCACATTGTTAAAGATTCCACACCCACATTTTTTGCTTTGATTTCCTTGCTTATAGTATCACTGTAAATGGATATTTCTGATTTGTTTTAGTATCCGTAGGTAAATCTGTATGGAGAAACACATCCTCAACAGTGCAGAAGAAGAAAGAGATGAAGCTCCATCCATAGGGGGCAGAGGGAATGAGAACAAGTATCACAAGTATTTCTCTTTGGTCAGAGGTCATGTTTCCATTGGCAACAGAGCTCCTAATTAAGGGTAATTATTTATGGTGAATCTACATTGTACCAGACACCAAATGCTTTATATTATTACATTAATCCCACAGCAACAAAATGATGCAGGGATTGTTATACCCATTCTACAGGTCGGAGAGGTTAGCTAGCTTGTCCCAGTCTTGTGGCAAGTTAGGACAAAGCAGGATAGAATCCCTAGGCTCTCTTACTCCAAATCCAAGAAAGTCCAAGATTTCTTCTCTGTTTCCTCACAAACAAGAGATTCAAACAAAGCGAAACAATGAAATGGAAAATGAGGGAAAGACAAACCACATATCTCACGTGAAGGAAACTATTTCCGTTACCAGGAAATGAAAGGAAGACAGTGGGAAGAAAAAACAAGAAAAAGAAAACACATTTTTGCCCCGAAGGGTGAGGGTATGATACTAAAAAGTTGAAATTTTAAAACAGATAAATTAGGGAAATATTTTTTGCATTTCAAAAGACATATTTACTTGATAAAGTGATTTTCTGAAGTTACTTTAAGTAGATGGCTTCCAAGTACATTTAAGCTAAGAGCCAAATAAACATTTTCCACATGTAACTTGAGGACACAGGTGGGTTCCTGAGAAGGAAGGAAAATATGAGTCCTCAAATGTCTCAACTATGTCTCCCAGCAGTAATTTTGATTTGCGTTCAGAGTTTCCAGTCTTCAGGGATCCTAATAAGATGCAAAAATAGGCTTATGTGCTCCCAACACCCAGGACATAATGGTCTGATAATAATGGGAGATTCAAAGGAGAAGTTACCTATTGCACAGGTATGCCCACAGCCACAGCCACCAAACTGAAGTTACAGCCTAAAGAGTTGAAAGAAAAGACCTAGAGCCACAAATCCCAACTACAAATCTCTCAAACAAAAGTTTAATAAACTTTAGAGACAGGCCCCAGAGCCTTTGGCCAAGGCAGAAACACAGCATTATCAATATGTCTCATAACAGCTAAGACAGTCACTGATCTGAGCTAAATCTTCCCCCAACACATTGCATTTCAAAAGGCCTGTTATCTCAGAAAAGGTTGCATTAAGTGTCTCTTGTAATTATGTCTCCAAGAAACAATACTCTTCTCCTCATTAAATGTTTCAGTGGGTGGCCCTGCTGAAGGCGGCAGGAACTTAACCCCAGAGCCACAGAGCCTGAGAGGACAAAAGAAGAGGTCACCAAGGAGTTGTCCAACTCTATTAGCTGGGGTGAGGCTGTTTATTGGGTTGAAAACAGCTTTAATTAGGGACCTCGCAAAGAAGCAGATAAGTTATTGCTATATAAGTGCTTTAATAGACAAAGGCACTGGAAGTCACAAGCTTACCCAACTACTTTCCATCCTGGTTGTGGTTCAAAGTGGCAGGCTGTGAACTCTAAAAGCCAATTCAACAGTTGCAACTCATTATCTCCATGTAACAGGCAGCAGAAACACTCTCCTCCCACTAGACGGTGAAGTCCACCCATACCACGGCCAGACCCTGTGTCCCTGGCACCCCAATGAACAGCCAGACTCTTTGGAAATAGGATGGGTTACCAAAAGGATTGCCTGTGGACCGGGGTTCTAATCCAGAGGTAGACAGTTTCGTGTCATTCCAACATTTATCAAGTAGATATTATACACAGGAGAGTGTGAAGTGTTGCTGTGAGATTCAACAGTGAGTCCTGCCCTCCCTAGCTTAAAACCCCACTGGGGGGATTCTAGGAAGAGAGCACCTGTAGCAATATTCTCCCAGTGCCTCACAGAAAAAAATTACAGAGAAACTACGTGCAAAATCAAGAATGCATGGACAACACTTACAGCAAAACTAGGTGACAAGGTATCCCCATAAATAGCCAAAATACAAGCCATTGGTCCAAACGACCAACAGCCACAAGGCATGAGATGTGTATCATTGGCATCTAGGCTAGAGAAGGCAGAGGGGAACAGCAGATATCTGATGGACCTGAGAATAGGACACCAAAATATCCAGGAATTTACTGGAAAGTACAGATAGCCAAGTTGGGAACAGAGGCTAAAACTGGGAGCAGTTTTGCTCACTCTAATAGTAGAAGCATTTAAGGACCTGTGTTAGAAGGTTCGAAGTAAAGAGGCTGGAGCTGCACGGTTCCTATGAACGTTCAACAAACTCTTCCAGGACTCCACTGCTGAGAGTGGAATCAAAATTGATCAGATAGAAATTACAGAGATAAAGGAAAGATGCAGACTGGATAAAAATAGAGGAGGGGAACAGAAACAGGAAATCTCAAAAAGAAAACTGCCATATATTTTTTTTAACACCAAGTAAAACAACAGAAGAAGGAGCACCATTAAGTTAGAAAGCTAAATAAACTAATCCTCCTAAAAATTCAGGAAAGTAAATTCACATAAAAATTCCCACTTTGCAAAAGAAACCACATCTAAGACCACTGGGAAATGGGGACTTTCTGTGGCAGTGTGTATGTAGGTAAAATTTTATACAGATCTATCATCAAAAAAAAAAAAAAAGAATTAGGAGCAGAATATCATCCCTACAGATAATAAAGGCATGCCAGAAAGATGGGCTCAGAAAACTGTCAAAATTGCAGTATTTTTTCAAAATCAACTAAAGGCCTTAAGAAAATGATGCAAGATATGACATAATACTAAAAAAAAAATTAGAAATGAAAGCTAAACTAGAAGGAACACAGAAGCTAATACATAAAACAAATGATGCCTATGGGAAAATAGAAGGTAAAATTAATAAAATGTTTTAAAAATCAAAAAGAAATAAAGAGATAAAAATGATCTCAAGAAAGGGACAAATATTGAAGATAGGGAAAGAAGATCCAACAGTGGTGAATAGGAGTCAGTCTCTAAAAAAGAAAAATCAAGGCAAGGGAAGAGAAAAATATTAAAATGTATGACTCAAGACAATTTTCCTGAAATTTTTAAAAAAGATTTGAAATTATATATTGAAAGAGCATACCACATACCCAATATTATCAACCAGAATGATCAACATCTAGACATTGTCTTGTAAAATTACTAGACTTTATAAATTAAAAAAAATACCTTTATAATACACGACTTGTAAAGGAAAGAAAATTAGATTATCACATGTTTTTGATGGCAATATCTTATGCTAGAAGAAATTGGACTATTTTCTTGCATTTTAAATAATCATATAATAGTTAAGAAAAAAATGTGCACTAAGGATTTTATATTCAGCAAAACTGACTTCATGTATAAAAAACACAAGCTGTTATCAACAAGCAAGAGAATATTGTCCCATGAGATGAACCCTTACTAAGGAATCTACTAGAGAATTAACTTCAGACAACCAAAATGACTAAATTGGCATCAACATTAAGAACTGTGAGTATTAAATATATAGCTATAGAACTAAAACTAAATGGCAGTTAAAAAGGACAGATTTAGCTAAATGATTTTTTTCATAACACAAATATAATACAACCATTAAAATCTGGGGGGAGGAAAGAATATGGATATAAAAAATTTTAACTGTTTTCAGGAATCATAGTTGATGGTGGTAGTATTATTATATTATTGTTACTGAGACTTTAATAATAATTATGGGATATTCTCATTCTAATTCCATGTTTTTAAGAACCAGGATTCTTGGGGAGCCTGGGTGTCCAGTCGGTTAAGCGTCTGACTCTTGATTTTAGCCCAGGTCATGATCTCAGGGTCGTGAGATAGAGCCCTGCTTTGGGCTCTGCACTGGGCATAGAGCCTCCTTGGGATTCTCTCTCTCTCTCTCTCTTTCCTAACCCTCCCCCTCTTCCCTCTCTCTCCCTCCCTCTCTCTCAAAAAAAAAAAAAAAAAAAGAACCAGGATTCTTGGCTTGTAATAAAGGAGATATAAATGTAATATAAAATAGTTAAGTAAAAACCCTACAGTTTTGAATCTGAGTCTGAAATAGTTTGAACTCACAGAGTATTTGATCAGACACATTACACATGCACACACATTACATAAATGTATGCTATGTCTGATGAAAAAGTTAGAAACAATGACCCATCCAACCCAGTAAGAATAAGCACCCATAGTATCCAGTCTTGAAATACCTTTTCCCATTCAAAGAAACCAGGCTTCTTGGAGAAATGGTTGATTCCAGGTCTGAGACAGGAAATACACAACAGGATCTTGGAGTGTCTTCATATACAAGACAGTAAGAAAGATCAGTAACTTCCTGAAGCCATGTCACAAGGACCCAGGAGCCAAGTGAAGAAGCTCTAATTGGCAATGGATTGGACCCATTAAATACATGTAAATACATGAGTTCATAACATTATTTAAAAAGAACTAATTGGTTATATTTTAAGGATGACAGAAAGCCAACTTAAAAAATCTTAACAACTGGATATATAAATGCACTGAATATTTATTCTCCCTTTCCTATGAGAACTGTGCCACTGGGTAACCAAATGGTAGGTGAATGGGAGCTTCTCCTTAAAAAATTATCCCAGCTATTAAATGAAAACAAAATTATATGGCACCATTTTGCAGCCATCAGTGAAGTGGTGGATCTAGACATGAAGCATCACCGAGTGTTAACATGACAAAGTGAAAACCAGACGTTAAGTGCTTCCCAATGAAAAACACCACTGCTTTGTCAAAGAGATTGAACCTAAGTCTGGGTAAGTCTCTGGATACAGCTGCCAATGTGCAGGAGATACAAAAGGCAGAGGAATATGCTGAATGGCACCACAAGTATGCAAGCTTGTGGGATTCTACAGATTAAAAAAGGCCAGGTCCTTCCGTAGCAAAAGCGTAAGGAGACGGAAGGGATGGAAGGGATGGAAGGGATGCTGCAGCTTTTAAGAGACTTAAAGACATATCTTTTTTGTTGTTGTTTTAATGAGCAAGACTAAAAAATAGAAGTGAGGAATGCAAACTTAGGTGAAAAATCCAGAGAGAAATGCAAGAGAGGAATTACTGTAAAGATTGAGAAGCTATGATTGCAATGGAGCAAATGGAGGGGCTTTGAGGGTGGCTGGCAAAATTCTGTGGTAACAAGTGTTTGCCTTATAAAAATTCACTAAGTATAGATTTTAGGATTGCTTTCTGTATCTCTTCAATTTTATAATAAAAAGATGAAAACAAAATTTTAAAAATTCCAATAGGGATCAGTTTTAAAGTATGTTCAGAGTGCTCTAGGTTCTACCTAGATAAAAACTAAGAGATAAGACTACCAACTAGAGTTAAGAGTAGTGGAGGCCCAGATTTCCTGACTCTAACCACTCCTTCTTCACAGCTGGGGCCACTTAATCCCAGCTCCCTAGATAAACTAAGGAGTTTCAGGTCAACAGCTCAGTGCTCTGGGCTGCTGGCCCCATCCTGGCCATTGTGAACAGGCTCTTTCTTCAAATCTCATTTCTAGTACGAGATACCAGTTTTCCTCTCGTTGAGACTACAGAACCCCGGTTCCTATGGAATAAGGTCAGCCCTTATCATCTCCAAATCTCTAAGAAATTAGATTTCTACTTTGAATCCTAGTCCCACGACTTTTGGGTCTCCCTGATGCAGGCCATCTGCCTGGCTAGACTTCTGACCATTCCCTGCTTCTGGAATCCCCCACCCAGGACCAACACCAATCATCCGCCTTCTGCAGGTGCCCATCAAGAGTCTAAAGCTGATCTCCAGCCAGCCAGGACTTCTAGGTGCTGCCTATTTCCAAGAGTCACCCTGATGGCATGATTTCTCAAAGAATGACTGTCCTGCTGCAGCCCAGGCCCTCTGCTGTCATTTATGTTCTGAAGGAATTTATCTATTAGGCAACTTCTCCAATTTCACTGCAGTTTATTTTTCTTCAATACAGCATACCATCCAAACCAGATTTTTCTGACCCAAAGACTCATACATTTGCAGATGTGGAAATGCCCTCAGCCAGATCATCTTTTTAAATTACCTCATTTGCTTTTGTTAGGAAATTGAGCATCAAAGAAGTGATGGCAGGTTTGACAGGTTCCACATCTATCAGTGACAAAGGTTGTGCCAGAACCCAGGATTCTCTGACAATGATTTTCTCCCTCCTACCTATCCATCCATCCTAGCCTATTGTCTCTTTTCAAACATGCACTAACACTCAGCACTTCCATGCAAGTTGCCATTAGCTCAGTGCCAGGAATGATGCTAGGCAGGGACAGATGGTGCTAAGTGCTGGTGGAGCATCTTGGTGCTATAGGTTAATGAACAAGGTACACACAGTCCTGCCCTAACACAGATAAAGATTTATGGGGAGGATAATAAATAAGAAGTTACTATAGAACATGCTAAATGTAGACACAGATTCTCTCAATGACCAAACTCTACTCAGACTCCCCTGAACTCTTTCAACTAGGCCTGGCTTTTGGACTTCTATGTTCATCTCTGTATTGTCCAATTTTAGCAATAATCATGCTAAATTAGTTTAACCAGAATCCCCCACTCTCAACATGTGATCACCCTTGATATCTGATCATGTTCCTCATCCCCTACTACCCATAGGTAATGTCTGATTGCACTGGCTAGCCTTCAGCAAAGAATCCTGTTAGGCTGGTTTAGCCATAATCCCCTTAACCCTGATGTTTCCCCTTCATAACTTTCCATCCCGGCATCCCCACCCTGTACCCAGGCTACAAATTCCTACTTGCCCATGCTATATTTGAAGCTGAGTCTAATCTCTTTCCCCCACTGCAAGACTTCATTGCAGTGGCCCCTACACCTATTACCATGCTCCCAATTGAATAAAGTTTTCCTTACCATGAATACTTTTTCTATGACAATGCCATAGTACAGAAAGGACATGGTGCTATCGACATACACATGTGAAAAGCTATAAAAAGCTATAAAAGTCTACACCACCCATATGCAGCAATTCCCCTTCTGGGAACGTATCCTAGGGAAATAATCATGGCTACATGAAAAGATTTTGCTATATTATGCTTACCACAGCAGTGTTTATAATTATGAATTGTTAGAAACAACACAAATGTCAAACAATACTGGATTGGTTAAATTATGGCATATCCATTCAATGGAAACTATGTAGCAAAAAATAATATGGGAAAATAACATGTAATGGTATGAAAAGATATTCATGAAATATTGATCATGAAAACATTAAAAAACAGAATGTATACTAAAAAAATTAAATAAATAAAAAACAGAATGCATACTAAGATTCTATTGTTTAAGGTATTTATTCCCACAGAGAAAGGAACAAAAGTTTATATACCAAAATGTTTCAAAATATGATTATTAAAGATAATTTTTATTCTCTTCTTTTTGCTTATTTGTATTTTCTACAATAAACATACATCAGTTGTGTAATAAATTAAAACAAAATTCTCTTCCTCCAGAAAACTCCTTAAAAACAACACTCATCTGATTGTATCACTTACTCATTGTCATTGCATGTTCTTGCTCTACAATTTGATCTTGCAAACAATGTGGATTCCACCAACTTAGAGATAAAGTCCAAAGCAAATGCATTATAATTCAAAAAATGTCTTAACAAGACCTTCAGTGAGCTGGCTCCTCTGCATGTTAGAAGATGAGCTTTCCTAAGAAAATCTTCACTCGGGGCTTAAAAAAAAAAACAATAAATTTAAACTCTAGTGCTAACAAAAGATATACAAAACAAAATGAAGTGCTATTTTATGCTTATTGTATCAACAAACATTAAAAAAAAAAAAAAGCACCAAGGCTGGTAAGTTGTAATAAGAAACATTGCATGGACACACACTGTAGATAGGCTCAGCGATAGCCCCAACCACTAACATGCCCCAATAGTCATGGCCCCACCCCACAGCTAGGCTGGGGCCCAGCACTGCCCATCAACACACCACAGCTATGACCCACTACAACAGAAAGATGCATATAGCTTACATAGGTGACACCCCTTAATCACCTACCATTAGTGACCAAGGGAGATTCTGCTTCTGGATTCCACAGGACATCTTTTATATAAGGCTACTCCTTGAAAACTGGGAGAGGTAGCTGCTTTATTTAGCACATCCAAACACAGAAAGTTAGGCAAAGTGAGGATACAAAGGAATATGTTCAAAACAAAAGAACAAAGAAAAAAACTAAATGAAATGGAGGTAAGTAATCTATCTGATAAAGAGTTCAAAGTAATGATTATAAAGATTCTCGCCAACTCAGGAGAAGAATGGATGAACACAGTGAGAACTTCAACAAAGAAATACAAAATCTAAGAAAGTACCAAACAGAAGTTATAACTGAACTGAAAAATAAACTGCAGGGGTTCAATAGCAGAATAGTCATTCAAGTAGAAGAATGAATAAGCAAGCTGGAAGACAAAGCAATGGAACTCATCAAGACAGAGCAGCAAAATAAAAAAGAATTAAGTGAAGATACCTCATGGAATCTCTGGGACAGCATCAAGCAGAATAACATTCACTTTTTAAGGACCCCAGAGGGAGAAAAGAAAGAAAAAGGGCCATAAAAATTATTTGAAAAAATAATGGCTGAGAACATCCCTATTGGAGAAGAAATCAGACACCCATGTCCAGAAAGTACAGGGAATTCCAAATAAGATAAACCCAAAGAGACCCACACCAAGATACATTATAATTAAAATGGCAAAAGTTATAGGAAAATAGAAAATCCTAAAAGCAGCAAAAGAAAAACAACTTTTAATGAACAAGGGAAATCCCATAAGGTTATCACCAGATTTTTCAGCAGAAACTTTACAGGCCAGAAAGGCATATTCAAAGTGCAGAAGGAATTAAAAGACCATCCAAGAATTTTCTACCAGAAAGATTATCATTCAGAATTGAAGGGCAGACTGACAGCTTTCCAGATAAGCAAAAGCTAAAGGAGTTCATCACCATGAAACTGGCCCTACAAAAATTCTTAAAGGGACTTCTTTAAGGCAAAAATAAATGGCACTAATTAATAATAAGAAAACATATGAAAGCAACAATCTCATTGGAAGTGGCAAGTATATAACAAAAGTAGTGGATAAAGCAAGAGTAAAGACTAAAAGACAAAAGTAGTAAACTTAACTACTACATGAAATAAAAAGATGTAAAATGTGTCATCAGAAATATAAAGTGCAGTGGGAGGAGTAAAAAGGTAAAGCTTTGAAATGTGTTTAAGTTGTTATCAACTTAAAACAGACTACTATTTACATAGGATATTTGGTATGAACCTCAAGGTAACCACAAAGAAAAAACTTATAGTAAATACACAAAAGAACAAACAAACAACAAAAACACACAAAAAACAAGACCCATCTATATGCTGCCTATAAGAGTTTCACTTCAGAGGTAAGGACACACACAGACTGAAAGTGAAGGGTTGGAGAAATATATTCCATGCAAATGGAAATGAAAAGAAAGCAGGAGTAGCTACATTTATATCAGACAAAGGAAACTTTAAGAACTGTAATAAAGACAATAAAGGGCATTACATAATGATAAAGGGTCAATCCAGCAAGAAGATATAACATTTATAAATATATATGCACCCAATATAGGAGCACCCAAATATATAAAGCAAATATTAACAGACTTAAAGAGAGAAATTGAAAGCAATACAATAATAGTAAGAGACTTTAATATCCTACTTTCATCAATGGATAGATGATCAAGACAAAGAAAATCAGTAGACAACACTGGCCTTAAATAACACATTAGACCACATGCACATAATAAATATACACAGAACATTCCTTCCAAAGCAGCAGAATACACATTCTTCTGAAGTGCACATGGACCATTCTCCAGGGTAGATCACATATTTGGCCACAAAAGGAGTCTCAATAAATTCAAGAAAACTGAAATCATACCAAGCATCTTTTCCAACCATAATGGTATGAAACTAGAAATTAATCACAAGAAAATGGGAAAACCCACAAAAATGTGGTGATTAAATAATATGCTACTGAATAACCAATGGACATCCAAGAAATTGAAGGGAAAATAAAAAAATACCTAGAGACAACTGAAAACAGAAACACAGCACACCAAAATCTAAGGGGTGGAGCGAAGGCAGTTCTAAGAAGGAAGTCGGTAGTACTCCAGGCCTACCTTAGGAAACAAGAAACATCTCAAACAATCCAACTTTTACACCTAAAGAAACTAAAAAAAGAACAAATACATCCCCAAATTAGTAGAAGGAAAGAAATAATAAAGATCAGAGCAGAAATAAATGAAATAGAGACTAAAAATAGGAAAGAACAGTGAAACTAAAAGCTGCTTCTTTGAAAAGATAAAACAAAATAGACAAACCTTCAGCTAGAATAACCGAGTAAAAAAGAGAGAGGACTCAAATAAATAAAAACGGAAATGAAAGAGAAGTTATAACCAATATCACATAAGTACAAAAGATCTTAAGAGGCTACTAGAAAAGTGTATGCCAACAAACTGGACAAACAGGAAGAGATGGGTAAATTCCTAGAAACATACAACCTTCCAAGATTCCAACCATAAAGAAATTATAAAATCTGAATAGACCAATTACTAGTAAGGAGATTGAAATAGTAATCAAAAACTTCCCAACAAACAAAAGTCGAGGACCAGACAGCTTCGTTGGCAAAGTCTACCAAACAGTCAAAGAAGATTTAAGATTTATACTTCTCAAGCTCTTCCAAAAAACTGAAGAGGAAGGAAAGCTTCCAAACACATTTTACAAGGCCAGCACTACTCTGATAACCAAGACCAGACAAGGACACCACATACAAAAAAAAGAAAATAATAGGCCAATATCCTTGATGAACATAGACACAAAAAACCTCAACAAAATTTTAATACACTGAATCCAACAATACACTAAAAGGATCATAGACTACGATCCAGTGAAGTTAATTCCAGGGCTGCAAGGATGGTTCAATACCTGTAAATCAATCGATGTGATACATCACATTCACAAAATGAAAGATAAAAATCAGATGATCATATCAATAGATGCAGAAAAGGCATTTGATAAAATTCAAAATCCATTATGATAAAAACTCTCAACAAAGTTGGTACAGAGAAAATGTAGCTCAACATAATAAAGGCCATATATGACAATCCTACAGCTAATATACTCAATGGTAAAAAGCTGAAAGCTTCTTCCTCTAAGAACAGGAATAAGGATGCCCACTCTTGCACTTTCATTCAACATAGTATTGGAAGTGCTAGCCACAGCAATTTGGGAAAAAAAAAAAAGGCATCTAAATTAGAAAGGAAGAAGTAAAACTGCCATTATTTGCAGATGACATGATACTATACAGAGAAACCAATAAATGTGGAAAGAGCCGAGATGCCCTTCAACAGATGAATGGATAAAGAAGATGTGGTCCATATATACAATGGAATATTACTCAGCCATCAGAAAGGATGAATACCCAACTTTTACAACAACATGGATGGGACTGGAGGAGATTATGCTAAGTGAAATAAGTCAAGCAGAGAAAGTCCATTATCATATGGTTTCACTTATTTGTGGAACATAAGGAATAGCATGGAAGACATTAGGAGAAGGAAGGGAAAAATGAAGGGGGAAACCGGAGAGGGAGATGAACCATGAGAGACTATGGACTCCGAGAAACAAACTGAGGGTTTTAGAGGGGAGGGGGGTGGGGTGGATGGGTTAGCCCCGTGATGGGTATTAAGGAGGACACGTACTGCATGGAGCACTGGGTGTTATACGAAAACAATGAATCGTGGATCACTACATCAAAAACTAATGATGTATTGTATGGTGACTAACATAACATAATAAAATTAAATTAAATTAAAAAAAAGAAACCAATAAATGAACCAATAAATGAATTCAGGAAAATTTCAGGATACACAATCAATATACAGAAATCTGTGGCATTTGTGTATACTAATAACTAAACAACAGAATGAGAAACTAAGATAAAACATTTATAATTGCATCAAAAAGAATAAAATACCAAGGAATAAATTTAACCAAGGACGTGAAAGAACTGTACACAGAAAACTATAAAACACTGATGAGAGAAATTAAAGAAAATACAAATAAAGAAAAAGATACTCTGTGTTTATGAATTGGAAGAATTAATATTGTAAAACTGTCCATACTACCTAAAGCAATCTACAGATATAATATAATCCCTACCAAAATTCCAATGGTATACTTCACAAAACTATAATAAATAATTCTAAAATTTGTATGGAAGCACAAAAGTCCCTAAATAGACAAAGCAATCTTGAGGAAGAAGAACAAAGCTAGAGGTGTCATGCTCCCTGATTTCAAACTATACTACAAAGCTTTAGTAATCAAAACAGTATGGTATTAGCATAAAAACAGACATACAGATTGATGGAACAGAATTGAGAGCCCAGAAATAAACTCACTTACATATAGACAATTAATCTACAACAAAGGAGCCAAGAACATAAAATAGAGAATAATAAGTGGTGTTGGAAAAACAGGACAGCCACATGCAAAAGAAGGAAAGTAGACCCCTTACACCATTCACAAAAATCAACTCAAAATGGATTAAAGACTTGAATGTTTTTAATAAGAAGAAAACATAGGTGATCAAACATATGTGGTAAACTCCTTGACACTGACCTTAATGACATCTTTGTGGATCTGACTCCAAAGGCAAAGGAGTCAGAAGCAAAGATATACTATTGGACTACATCAAACTCAAAAGCTTTTGCACAACAAAGAAACCATCATCAAAATGAAAAGGCAACCTATTGAATGGAAGAAGATATATGCAATCCATATATCTGATAAGGGGTTAATATCCAAAATATATTAAAGAACTCATACAACTCAACAACAATGAAACAACTCAATTAAAAAATGGGCAGAGGATCTCAACAGACGTTTCTCCAGAGAAGACATATAGATGACCAATGGGCACACTAAAAAATGCTCAACATCACTAATTATTAGGGAAATGTAAATCAAAACCACAAGGAGATGTTACCTAATACCTGTCAGAATGGCTATTATCAAAAAGACAAGAAATAACAAGCGTTGCGAGGATGTAGAGAAAGGGAATCCCTTGTGCAGTTGGTGGGACTGCAAATCGGTGCAGCCACTGTGGAAAACAGTATGGAGATTCCTTATAAAATTAGGAATAGAACTACCATATGACCCAGCTATTCTACTTCTGGGTATTTATCCAAAGAAGATGAAAACACTAATTTAGGGGCACCTGGGTGGCTCAGTCGTTAAGCGTCTGCCTTAGGCTCAGGTCATAATACCAGGGTCCTGGGATCGAGTCCCACATCGGGCTCCCTGCTTGGTGGGAAGCCTGCTTCTCCCTCTCCCACTCCCCCTGCTTGTGTTCCCTCTCTAGCCGGCTCTCTCTCTGTCAAATAAATAAATAAAATCTTTAAAAAAAAAAAGAAAGAAAACACTAATTTAAAAAGATATACACTCATGTTCATTGAAGCATCATTTACAATAGCCAAGAACAACCTAAGTGTCCATCAAGAGATGAACGGATAAAGATGATGTAGAGTATTTATACAATGGAGTATTATTTAGCCATACAGAAGAATGAAATCTTGCCATTTGCAACAATGTGGATGGACCTTCATGGTATTATTTCAAGCGAAATCAGTCAGAGAAAAAAAATACCCTATGATTTCCCTCATATGTGGAATCTAAAAAGAAAAAAAAACATACAAACAAAATAAAATGAAAACAAACATAGATACAGAGAATAGACTAGTGGTTAATAGAGGGGAAGGGGGCTGGGGGGATGAGCAAAATGGATGCAGAGGGGCAACTGTATGGTGACGAATATAGTATAGACTTGTGGTTATCACT
Source organism: Phoca vitulina (assembly GCF_004348235.1). Lineage (NCBI taxonomy): Eukaryota > Metazoa > Chordata > Mammalia > Carnivora > Phocidae > Phoca > Phoca vitulina. Next base: position 9,899,396 of record NW_022589756.1, on the reverse strand, counting down.
TTGTAGTGTATACAGATGTCAAATTATAAAGCCATACACCTGAAAATTATATAATAAAAAAAGAAACACTGTAATGCAGTGCACTGAATAACATGGACTTTTAAAAGTTAACCCATTGAAAAAAGACAAAGAATTATTTTTAGTTTTCTTTACAGTGCTTGGGCAGATTTTCTTACATGTTGGTTTCCCGCTTTCTGTTGACAATAAAGTTTGCATCCATCTTTAAAGTCCTTTGCCTCGTCGTTTTTCTTTAAAATTTCTGAAATACAAAGTTTCCCAGGACACGATACAAGTACGGGAAAAGAGCTGTTTATTTATTTCTGCTTATGATTGTCCTATGTGGGATTCAAAAGAATTTTCCAAATGGAACTCCGTCATCTGCTAGGCATCTCAGAACACAGAAGGGTGGGCACTAGCTAGAGGCAGAGACTGAGACAGGGATCGGCACTGGTCCCGGCCTCCCCAGCGGGCACCCCCGTCTATCGGGTCTCCTCGATGAAACGCGTAGGGGTGCCTTAAAGAGAACTGCAGAGCCAGAGAGATGGGACTTAGCCAAGCCTTAAAGAACAGAGGCTCACCAGGAAACTGCATCTAAATCGCAGACAAGTCAGCCATGCTGCTCTGCAGTACAACTGACCCCCGTTTCAAGTACCAGCATCGCAGACTCGGAGGTGAAAGCAAGCCCCAAGAAGGCTCACGGGGCCCTCCCAGGGTCCTTCTCTGCCCACTTCATGAAGGGGTCTGGTGGCAATCAGTAACGAATCAGCACAGCGATTTCTTTTCTTTATTTATATTTTGGTGAACACACTTAGAAAAGCTAGCCGCGGCTGAGTGGCTTTTTATTAGCAAGGCTGCGAGGAGCTCTGGCTGGCTTGCCCCGCGAGGGACTATTTGCAAAAGGCAGGTCTCCTGAGAATGTTCTGTGTGCTGCAGCGTGCTACTACCTTGAGCGCCGCTTTGCTTCAGCATTCTTTGTCTCACGGTGAGAACGTGTGTGAGCGCACATGCATGTGGGTGGCTCTGACCTACGGTGACAGAAGAGTGCAGAGGGAGGGGCGCTAATGCGCTCATCCTCCTCCCCCACCCACGCAGAGATGGTGACAGGAATGACTTCAACGGCACAAACACACCCCAAAGACAGCTCCGATGGGCAATGAAGGGAAAGCAATGTGTTTCACCAGCTGAGCAGCGCGGAACGCTCTGATATACTGCAAGGCGGAACTGATTTAAAAAAAAAAAAAAGGAAAAGAAAAAGATAGTCGCGGCCCTTTTCTCCCCCTGGTTGTTGTTGACTCTCCAAAACACTGGGTCTGGCGCGGGTTCCGATCCCTGGAGTTTGATGCACGTTTGATTCACAGACTGCTGCATGTCTGCACCAGATGGCCTCGAGTTAATGAACACAAACTCATCACTTTTGCTCACCAGGGAAATGTGCAGCTCAATCTGATTTGTACTCTACAACTAAAAATATTTGAGTATTTTTCGGGAGCATTTTACTGAGACAAAATGGCACTTCAGGAAAGCATTAAAAGAACAGAGACTAACCAGCAAATTGCTACTGCAATCTTCTACACATTGATAAGCCAGCTCTCAGATCATTCTTTGACCAAAATTAAAGTAATATGCTCTGAACTGTGCAGAGACGATGGCCCCATCCTGCCCTCCTACCCTTCTCCTCTCCAACCCCTCTGCCCTGCTCCAAGCTAAACTTGTGGTCCCAAAGCACAACGTAGAACTCATTCCAAACATAAGATTTTCTCATTTACATACTAGCAAAAACATCCGTCTATACAAACATTTGTATATACAAACATACAGAATCTTATATATTCTTTTGAAGTATTCGTAGCTACACATTCTTATATATAACAACAGTTTTAAAATTCAGAAAAAGTTCATTAGGTTAACTCTACAGAATCTCCATCTTGTCCGAATGTGATAGAACTTTGTTCAACGGAATGTTTTTCTGTTCATCGGCATCAGCAAACAAAATCGTGGACTCCTAATGATGAATTACGAAAACAGGAAGCTGTTTCTTATAGCTCACTTCTTCCCTCCTCTAAACGCCCACATTTCCTGCTGTTTTGCTAAATCAATCTCAGCCGTTCGGCTCAAGAACATTAAAGTCATAGTTTCCCAAGTCAGCTCAGATCTCGTTCTTTCCCAACAACGCCCACAACCACACCACTGGGTTCTTTTCTCATAGATGGTGACTATGGGATATCCAGGGTCCAGACAAAGTTCCACACAGCCTTGAAACCTGGGTCTCACCTGGGAGCTTGTTAGAAATGCCGAGCCTCAGGCCCTCGCCCCCTACCTCCTGAATCCAAGTCTGCATTTTAACAAGATCCCCAGGTGAGCCATGTATAGATAGAAGTTGGAGAAACGCCATCTTACAGTCATCTAATTATGTATAACAGCTGAATCCAGATCACCGGTGTGACTGTCTTGACGGGCAAGAACTTTAATAATCTAGAACCTTCCCTGTGAAGATAATTTACAAGTACCAGGTTTTCACAAAACCCTTTGACTTTTTCATAGCGATCACCTAGACAAATAGAAGTGACTCCATTGTTTAGAAGAAAACAAAAATCATTGTTCATTGCAAAGTGTTCTTTGTGCAGATTGGCACAGGGATGGGAAGTATAGTGTTTTTTACTTGAATGGATAAGCCTGGAAATACAGTGTCACTATTAAGAAACAAGCTTCCAGTGAAGCATCTCCAGGTGCCTTCCCTGGATGTCTTCTGACTCACAGCCTTCTCCTGCTTAGGCAGCTTAAATGAGGTTCTCTTTCCAGCCAATTCTGGAGCCGCTGCATAGAATTAGCAGGAAATAATAGTTCTGTGTGGTGGTTTAAAACACATACTATTTGTCACCTTGAGGGAAGCCATAAGCAGGAGGGGACAGAAGGCCTCTGGCTGCTCAAGACGGCCCCATTTAACCCTTCCCCACCAGGCTGACTGCAGCAAATGGCTAAGGAAGTGAAAGGATCCTAGGAACTAGAAGAGACCCAGAGGAAGCACACGTGAGGGAAAGCTGGTTGCTATGGCGGTGGAGGCAGAGGCCCCTGCGGGCGCTGCTACAGGGCACGAGTGCTGGGGTGTTAGCCTTGGAGCCGCTGAGCACAGGGCGGCTGATAGGCCGTCATGCCGAGCCCAGAGACAAAGGGTGAACTAGCGACAAGCCCGCTCAGCCGGAGGCCCACAAATCCGACCGTGCAAATATGAGAGCTGATTTCTGCTTCCAGTGTTCCAACACTACGGCTGCTGCTGAGTTCTGATTCGGTGAAACAACTACAGTGGTTCGGGACCGATTTAACTCAGACGCTTAGGCAGACGCTTAACCAACTGAGCCACCTAGGCGCCCCAATGTGAGTGACGATTTTTTTAAAAAGAGGGGAAGTGTCTCAATCACACATCCATACAGCTGGTTAATATAAGGCCTAAAACAAAAACCTAGGTCTCCTGATTCTTACAGTCCGACATTTTTCCTTATGGAGGCTCACGTTAAAGCAAAAAGCTTAAATGGCAGCTTGAAGGGAACCTGTGACCTCCATTTAGTCCCCTTACCCTTCTGGGATTTGTGCCTGTAAAATGAAGGGGTGCTATGGTCTGAATGTTTTTTGTTCCCCCCAAAATTCTTATGTTGGAAACCTAACCCCCGAGGTTAGGGTTTGGGGGATGGAGATCATGAGTGAGGGGCCCTCATGAACGTGATTTGTGCTTTTATAATAAAGGGCTGACAGAACTCCCTGGCCCCTTCTGCCCTGTGAGAATACAACGAGAAGTCTGTGACCTGGAGGAGGGCCCCACCCGACCATGCTGGCTCCCTGACCTCGGACTTCCAGCCTCCAGAGCCAGAAGAAACAAAAGTCTGTTGTTTACAAGCCACCCAGTCTGAGGTACTTTGCTTTAGCTGCCTGAACAGACTAAGACGAGGGGTTTATATGAGAAAGCCCCTTGGTCCTCTTGGGTTCTGACATTCTAGCATTTATGGGCCTCACAGAGACAACTCAGGAGTGACCTGTCACAGAATTAAGGCCGGTAGGGCTACAGGGCCAAATTAAGAGCAATCAAGAGACAGCGGTTCTCTGTAAGAGTTCTAGCATGGTATTAGTCCATTAAATTATTATTTACTGATCTCCAATAAGTGTCAGGTCCTGCGCTAGGCATAGCAGGGAGGGAGTTTACAAAAGCAACTAAGGCAAGGCGTCCCCTATCTTAGAGAAGTTAGAGAGAGGGAGAGACTCATGTTCAAGGTACATTACCAAGGGCATGGGTGCAGATGTGCAAATAAGCAGGATGCCATGTGGTTGCAGAGGAGAAAGCAATGCCAAAGGGAGTTAGGTGGCATCACAGAAGAGCTGGGGTTTTATTTTTTTTTTTAAGATTTTATTTATTTATTTGAGAGACAGAATGAACAGGGGCAGCAGCATAGGGAGAGCGGGAGAGAGAGAAGCAGACTCCCCACTGAGCAGGGAGACCGATGCGGGACTCGATCCCAGGACGCTGGGATCATGACCTGAGCTGAAGGCAGCCGCTTAACCAACTGAGCCACCCAGGTGCCCCAAGAGCTGGGGTTTTAATGACATCTTGAAGAATGCAAAGAAATGGAGAGGGGGGTAAAGATATTCTAGGCAGAGGGAACCGTAGGTATAAAGGCATATGATGATGAAAACTAGGAGAATGGACAGGAACGTAGCAGATCACAGAAACGTTTCATTGCGTCAGAAGCACACATTGTGCACGTTACTAAAACCCTTTGAAATGGCTACCTTGCACCTTATGACAGCAAAGGTGAATCTGCTGACAGTGTAAATGTTGAGGCTACCAAAAGCGATTTCTAAATATAAACGTGAGCAATCTAAACATGAGTGCATTCCATTTTATTTGTAATTGTTTTAATTTATGATTATCATGTATAATTTGCATCATCTAATCATGTTTTAAAACTAATAGATGTATTGCATATGATTATTCAGATTTCAGAGGCATTCTTTTCATTCCATTTTCTTAGGCTGGCATTTTGCAAGGTGCTGTCATGCTCTTCATCCGATGCAAAAATCCAAGAACCAAAATACCAAGTTGGCAAGCTTTTTTCCAATAGTGCAAGCCACAGAGTACTTACAGTACTTACAAAGCACTTACAGTGCAAGCCACAGAGTACTTACAGTACTTACAAAGCACTTACAGTAACTTCACCACTCAGGTTTTAATAAAAAACCTTTAATAAAAACCTTCCCACCTGGAAACTGGGTGGCAGCTGGGAAGTCTGAACCTCTTTCTCTTCACATAGTCTTTCCTCTTCAGGGAGGTTAGCTCAGGTTGGGCTGCCTCACAAGTCAGTGCATGCTGAACCCCAATGTTCAGGTGGGAAGGTTTTTATTAAAGGTTTTTTATTAAAACCTGAGTGGTGAAGTTACTGTAAGTGCTATTTCGCCCCCAAAGATAGGATGAAGTCTATAAAGTGAAGGGGAGTCTATCTTGACTTAAGAAACTTACAAGCAACTGTTCTTCTTCTTATACTTTCCATTTACCCCCAGTATTCATCGCTAATCCTCCTATTATTGTCCTTGATCAGTATGTATGAGGCCATAAGAAAAATATAGTGAGAAACAGAGCAGCCATTTCCATGCTGGTCTCTGAGACTCATTATGTATGCCTCTTCTACAGCAAGCCTTCTCACCCCTAATACCTCTCAGATCGCACCTACGTGCTGGTCCCAAATTCTGCCCCTTCCCAGTACAACATATGACTGCAAAGTGTTAATGAGTTAGGAAATCAATATTTTAGATGCCTCGGTAGTGTGAACTGAACTTGTACTAAAGAGAAGCCAATTATCTCAGGAGATAAGTTGGGAAACAGGCATTTGGCCCTGCTGCTGGTAGAGACCTCAAAAAAAGAAATCTCCTGGGGAGAGGGCCCTAGCACGTACTCAAATACAAAGCAATTTACTAGCACTACGAAAGGAAGGACTAAGTAAATGCTGATAGTTCAGACACAATTATTCTGATACTCTGCCTATATGATCCCGTGATTTACAATCAAACTCTCAACTGCAGGTTTAAATTAATCCCGAATCAATCTAAACATGAGCCCATTTTATGTGAGGGTTGTTCTAGATGCACAGACCAGCGGCATCATTCACTCATTCAACAAATAGTTATTTTGTGTTTATATACAAGGCAAAGACCAGCTAGGGTGGTTGTTTCGATAAGCTTAGTCCAGGAAGAGAGGGAAGATAGCTGCTTTGATAACTATAATACAGGCAGTATAAAACTGCCATCGGAATGATCCAAGGGAATGTTTAGTCATTCATTTACACTGGAGTGATGGTAAGGCAGCATAGAGGAGGGAAGGAAAGGCATGTCCCAGAAATGATAATTAGGACAATTTGATCAGAAGGTCAGGTACGTGTCAAGGAGTAGTGAGCACTAAGGTGGACATAATCATGTAAGATCATATTGTACAGACCAGGCTATGAAGCCTGAGGCCAGAGGAGGGTTTTCCACAGGAGAGAAGCATGACCAAAATGGAACTTGGGAACAAGGTGGAGGGTGGGTGAGAGAGGGTAAGACTGGAACCCAGTGACTAGGTAGGAGGTGGAAAAGACGTGGACAGAAATGGAAGAGATAAAGATGAAGGAGACCTAGTGATGACGAAATAACTATAGGGGACAAAGGAGAATGTTCTGGGAGAATGGTGGGACTTTAAAAAATGGGGGCATCCCAAAGAGGAATTGGCTTGGAGGAAAGATCAAATGTTTGGCTGCAGATGTGTTAATTTTGAGATGCAAATGGGGTATCCAATTGAAAATATCCATAATGTAGTGGGAAAAGTGGACCAGAAGGTAGAAAGTAGGAGATAAATCGGGCTGTATTAGATATTCACCCATCCTTTGTTTAATTAACATTTATTTACTATAAGCTGACTGAGTACCAGACACTGCTAGGGACTGGAGATACAATGAAGAACAAGACAAAATCCCTGCCCTAAAGGAGTTTCTGAACTGAAAAAGGAAACAAATCAGTATCAATTAAAATAAAAGGAGATAAGTGTTACGATAAAAATGCAGGTGCTATGAGAACCCATTGGAGGGGGGCTTAAGCCAGAATTATGGGGTCAAGAAAGGGGGTATGTGAGAAAGGAGAACAAGGAACAACAGACTAGCACCTTCAGTTGGGAGGATGGTGAGAGATTGAAGACACAGATGGACAATGGCCAGACAATCTATAAAAAGAGAACTCTGATCCACAACCTGCAGCAAGCAGCCCAGGAAGTCAAAATACTACCTATAGTAACCAGCCCAGGAAGCCCAACAACAACCCCTATAGCGACTGTCCCCAGACAGCCAGGACTTGGTTAGTGACTGACCCCTCCCCTATATTTTGACCCCTTTTCCAACTTAGGACCAACCAGAGAAAGCCAAATATATACCCCTAACTAATCACAGTATATCCCACTACTAGTGAGCCCACCTGCAACTAACTGCTCCATGCCTATAGCCTCCAATCACACCTGAAGCCGTCCCTTTCTTCCACTATAGAGCTCTCCTACTCGAGCTTGCCTTTGAGTCTCTGCCAAATGCAAGTGATAATGGCTGACTCCTTTGTTATAGTAAGTTCTGAATGCATAGCTGTTGCTCATTCACCTTTGGTGCTCTTTGTTTATTTCCACTATAGCAAGTGTCTGTGTAGGGCTGGAGTGCACTGGATGTATGTGGGGGTGGAGGGTCAGCAGAATGGGAAGGGAGTTTGGGCTTTCTCTCTTAAGCAGTGTGGGGAATCAGCAGCCATATTAGGAATGACTTTTAAGCCAGGAGAAGGATTACGTAGTTTATGCTGAGTGTAAATTCATCTATGCAGAGGTGAGAGCTGATACTGAATCTTTAGTCCCATCTTTTCAGGACTAGTTTTCAGAGAGTGTAAAAAGGAATCAGTGGGGACAAGACCCCATTTACTGAGGCCATGACTCAAAGTCACTCCATCTTTGTGCACCACATAAGAAGTAAGGAGTCCATGGATGCCCTGCTATTCTTAGGGGACTGCAAATTTGGAATGCTAAGCAAAAGATGATATGTGAGCTGTCCTACACACACATAACCCAAACACAACTCAGTGAACCAAGCAAATAAACAAAACACAAGACAGGAGAAAATGGCTGAACTATGACTCTCTATCAGAGTAGGCTGTCGAATGGCTAGAGTACATAAAAACTTGAATCAGCTAAAACACCTCCATTTTGAAAAAGGCTATAACCAAATGATGGATTGGACCTTTTAGTCTCCTCCTATGATGTTTAACATTATACCAACACACCCTGATTTGCCAAACTTCTTTAGAATGAACTTAAAACACAAGAAAAGAAATGGAAACTTGAATAAGGTGCTTATTCTATTTATGCTATATTTTAATAAATATTACAATCTCATTAAGACTTTTTAACACAAGATTTTTTGAAAATATATTTATCAGAATTCTCTATAAATATTTGTAATAATAAATTGCATTTGTATAGTTCTTTACCACTTTTAAGATACTTCCAAGCACATTTGATTTCCACACTGAAGGAGAGATGGAAAAGGGTGTGTGTGTGTGTTGTTTATGTATGTGTGTTGATAGATGGGCTCTTGGATCACTTGGCCCAAGACTTTCCCTTCAGTCCTGAGGAAAATGGAGCCTGTGATCATTCATATACTTAGAGACTGGATGTACAAAAACATATCTTTTGACTCTTAGACTGGCCCTCTATGCATTCTTAGTAACCTAATTCATATCTTACTGACCAGAAGACTGAGGCTAAGGTGAGGGGGAGTAGACTATTACACATATAGCTTCAATGAATCATGCCTGCTGATATCCACACTCTCGTGCAGTCCCCTCCCACATCAACTTTGGGCTTGCACATGTGACTTGCTTTAGCCAACAGAATACCAGCCAAGTCAGCGGAGGCTCCATAAGCACCAGCACATTGGGGTTCAGCATGCACTGACTTGTGAGGCAGCCCAACCTGAGCTAACCTCCCTGAAGAGGAAAGACTATGTGAAGAGAAAGAGGTTCAGACTTCCCAGCTGCCACCCAGTTTCCAGGTGACCCATCAATTGAATGTAATCACATGAATGAGCCCAGGCAAAATCAAGAGAATCATGAGAAATAGAAAATCATTTTTGTTTTAAGTTACTAAGTTTTGGGGTAGGTTGTTATGCAGCAATAGATAACCAATACACTAAGAAAAAAGAAATTGGTCCATGGCGGTCATTCACGGGCCCAGGAGTGGTATTCAAAGCCCAGCACCTCACACAGAATTGGAGAATGTCTTGGTGAACAGAGCTCTTCTGGACTTGAAAATCTGAGATTCCATGTTCTAGATTCACTCAAAATCTCTGTGGTTAGCTCATCCACTGCTTAACAATCTTTGATTCTCATCTTATGCAAAAGACTCATGCCCTCCAAGCCACTGGGTATGCCTGAGAGAGGAAGGAACCGCCAACACTCTCTAGACCAACATCAGAGGTGACAACTGCTGAGACATCTTTGTACAGATGGGGTGAAGGGCAACCAGAGAGACAAAGGCACCTGCCTCGATCACACAGCTGTTGGTACAAGGGACAGGATGAGAACCCAGGGCTGCTCACTCCACAGCCAGTATCTTTTAGGTGATGCTACTTCTGTAGCAAGAGGGAGAAGCTCCAATCTTACAGATAGTGATCACATGTCAGTTCCAGGCATGATGCTGCCATTTGGGACTACAGAGCATTCTGTCTTCAAAGACCTTTAGGTGAGCAACTGAGCCACAAGAGGTGCCTCCCAGAGACACGCTTAGCAAGACAGTATGAATTAATTTACTTTTTCATTCTTGGTACCCACATATGTCTGAACAGGGTCTGAGATAGCAGGGTCATGGACTGTAGATTATCTCATTTGTCTGGATACATAAAACTAGTTATTTATCAGGCATTATTTAAAAATCTCTGGGGTTTTGTTGTTGTTGTTGTTTGTCTGCTAGTGAAGTCTTCAAATTCGCATATACTGTTTAAAACAACATTCAAATGTTTGCAGCAGAAATCTCTTGGCTTGTATGTGAGGGCCACTAGGGACCACCCCTCACTGCCACCCCCCACAACAACCAAGGAACAAAACATTACATTTACATTTGTCAAAAAGGAGAACCGGGTCACCTACCATCACTAAGCTCTCCCCTGAACTGATTAGTAGACAATTAAAAGTGGTTTGGGAATGCAATTTGCAAATGGATAGTGCTACAGAAGCACACATTCCACTTGGGGGGAAAAAAAAAGAAACAGAAAAACAAAGGCTACAAACAAATTGTAATCATCATAAATCATGCTTCAGTTTATTCAACTGTGATAATACTATTTGTTGGCTCATTATGAGGTTTCATACCACCTTGAAAACACTGATCACACCTGCATGACGTACAGCATGGACTGTTGGGTCTGACATGCAAACTAATTATATCCGATTTTAGCTCTGCCTTCAGCCTGTTGGAAAGGCAGAGATACGGCATTCACCAGGAAGCCTGGAATCCCCTTGCTTTGCTCAGTGGCTGAACAAGCCTGAACATTGTCAGAAAGAGGAACTATTGAGACCAGGAGATTGAGGAAAAGCTGGTAGCAACTCCTAGGAGTGGAAACTGCTATAATATTATAAATGTCCACCTCCAAGAGTTAGTTGTTTTGAAGCTAAAGAAAGAAAAGTGATTAACAAGTCAGACAGTTCTATCAGAGTGGAATTATGGTTAATATTTACTGGATGCTTATGCAAGAGGCCAGTCCCTTTCCATACATTATCGCATGTCATTTTCCCAGCAAGCTGATGCCATATTTGTATTATCCACATTTTATATAAGAGGATGTTGAGGCCAGAGAAGTTAAGAAACTTGCCTAAGGTCACACAGCATAGCTGGGACTAGATCCTATTTGTCTTTTACTTGAGACTGTGTCCTACGCCACTAAACTAAACTAAGACCTATGGCAAGCAGAGTGGGCAGAAGCTCTAAGTTATAAACTCAGTTTGGCAACTGGGCTCTAAGACCTTCTCTAATATCCTTTTCCAGCTGTATCAGAGAGTGATTCAATGATCTCTGCTTCGATTTCTGTAATTCTCTGTGAGATAGTCACATGGCAAGACATAACCTCAAGTTTAACAGCTCAGGGTGGCTTGGGCATCCCTGAGGGTCCCCAAGATATTTTCCAAGGTCCACAAGGTCAAAACTCTTTTCATGATAATACTAAGGTATGTTTCCTTCTTTCCTTCTCATTTTCTCATGAGTATAGGTGGAATTTTCTAGAAGCTACATGAAGTGTGATGACACCATCACTCTGATGGCTAATGGAATGTGTATCCTTGTGCTTTAAAAAAAAATCTCAGTTTTAATTTCTAATACAGTCAATATCCATAGATAAAACCCTCAAAAACAAAAGTTTGTTGGGGTCCTCAATCATTTTTAAGAGTTTAAAGAGGTCCTGAAGCCAAAAGTCTGAGAGCCACAGCTCGGATCATGCCTGTAAGGCCAGTCAAAACAACATAGTCTGAAATCTCAAACACTGGTAAACAGAACTTAAGAACAAAAAGACCCATTTTGCTTTTGCACAGCTGATTACTAACAAGCCATTTTTAATTCCTTGAATTGAGCAGATCCAGCTGACTCACACAGCACAGGAAGGGGATGAGAGTGGGAAAGAAGGCTGTTTGATGAGGACCTCGTGGGTTAACTCTTCCCTAAAAATCCTTAACCAGGGGTGGAGAGCCCACCAATCAGGGGGCACAGCTTACATCAGGGGAGAAAATGTACTGACGGAAAACTGCATTATAAACATACCTCCGTTGGCAACGGTCCTGACGTGCCTTCCTGTCAACAGCTGAGGGTCATTACCGAGTATCTTTGAGCAAGTCATTGTCTCTGTATGTCAATTGCTGATGCAACTGAAGACTTCAGTATTAAGCAAATACGATGTGCTGGGACTGAAAGGGCAAGAAGAGGAGGGAAACCAACTAATATTGATCACTCCCTCATGCAAACCAGGGGCTTGGCACATATTATCTCATTTATTTTACACAATAATCTTCTGAGGTACATATGATTAGATCCATTTTGGAGATTAGGAAACGGGAGCTGAGTGGTTAAGTTAGTTATCTAGGCTCACCTAAGACTAAGTCCTAAGACTAAGGACTAAGGACAGCTGAGACTGAGGACTCATCCACTATGCTGACATTCCCAAACCTAGCTGGGCATCAAAATCATTTGGAGAGTTTCCAATTTTTCACATTTCCTGGCCTTACCCTCAAGATCCTAATTCGATAGGTCTGGGTGGGACTCCATAGTCCACAGAACCCTAGCAGCTGTCGACTGCTAGCTTGATTAGTTGGCTAAGTGATTTCACATTTGAAGGCATTTTCCACACCAGCACTACTGGTTGGCTTTCTTTTTAGGGCCTTTTTTTTTCCCCTCAAAGAAACAGTATTTTTATTACATAATGAGCATTGTTCTTTACCTGAGGCTTAACTGGAGATGAAGCCCATAGAAAATCTGACGCAGAATGCTCTTCCAAGTTCTAAGCAACTATGCACACACGTTTCTAGATCCTCTCCCTGCAATATGCAGGTACTTGGTAAATACCTTTGAATTAAGGGGAAATGTGATCATATATAATCCTTACCACTCTGTTAAGTGAGTTTAATAAGTCTGAATGTGACAGCTCACAGGTTTTCCACAGTAAATAGAATTGGGATATAAATGCTTTTCAGTCGCCAAAATCGGGTTCAACAACCCAGTGGTACTGATAAAAGCTGGGCACTTTGGAGTCTGCTTGGAAGACCTAAGAATTGCACAGGGCCCCACTGGGAATGGGTAGCTGCAGATGCGTGGTCTCTGGTAGCCATATACTCCCTTCGTGGTCTCTTCCCCAGTCTGGGACAGCACTAATGGCCACTCATATTCTCATACCCCACAGGACAGGTAACGGCTGTGTTGACAGCTGCTATCACCCTAGGAGTGGACAAGCCAGCTAACACAGCTACTTCCGTGATCCACCTGAAGCTGGAGAAAGGGAGGGCACAGGCCTGGGTGGGACAGGGCCTGAGGAGACACAAGAGAGGAGGCCCTAAGAGTCCCTGTGTTTCCTCTCTTAAAGCGTCTGACAACCTGTAGTGAAAACCCCCTTGCTTTATAGGGGAAAAAAAACAAACCAAAACTGACAGCCAGGAACAGGGTAGGTGCTGAATTTATTTTCCTTGTGGACTTTACATGTTGACTTCTGAACAAAGCCAATTTAAAACTGGCCAATATAGGCCCTGAATCATAAACTTATTATGGAAATTCATGATACAAATTCGACTCTGATTAAAAGAGTGAGTTGCCTTCTCAATAAAAGTTATTTAGCCAGGAAAGTTACAGAAAAGAGCCCATCTCCACACTCAAAGAAGGGGATCGTAATGGAAGAATTTTAGAGTCCAACTGAAACGCAGCTCCTCAGGGAGAGTCCATGAGTTAAGGTTTCATGCTAAATTTGGGGAGCCATGGTGACAAGAGGCAGATAAACTACATTTTCATAGACAGGCCACCCTCAACTTCACCTCTGCAGTAAGGTCATCTCACTTCCCAAGAACAAGGTAATAACCCAGATTCTATGAAACAACAGAAAAGGATAAAATGTCGGATCTTTCATCAGCTAGAAAATACAGTTTGGCAAGGACTGGACACTGGGCTATCTTTTGTTCCCTGCAACCCCAATTTAGCTAATGCCATTTGTGCAGCATTTTCCAGATTACAACCCTCTTCACACAGTCTCCCTCGATCCTCAACCCCCACAATGTGAGCAAGCAGGGCCAGGATCACGAGCTCCGCTTTGCAGATTAGGACATTATTTTTAAAAAGTGGTATGAGCAGTTGAAGCTCCACAAAAAAAAAGTCATCCAAGGGTGTTAGAAACTTTCAGGACAAACACAGTGCTTCTCAGACCATTTTTGTCTGTGTGACTTTTTCCCAGTGTTTAGTCAATCCTAAAATATTGAGGTTTTTTGTTTTTTTTCTACCAGAACACAGTTATTCCCGGCCACCTTTCTTTCACTTGCTGCTGGGACTTCTTTATCCAGGCCTACCCTTCTAGGCTCCTTTTCCCCACACAACATGCATACAGTGGCTCCCATTTTCTTATTTGCCTATCCCCCACATGTCCCGTTTGCCTTTCCCTTCTACCCTAAGGTCACTTTTTTTCTTCTGCTGCCCTTCAAGTATCCCTTTGGTTCATTTCTCTTATCTTTTATCGCCTCCTCTATCTGCTGACTTCCCGGGCTACCAAATGTACCTCTCTACTTTCAGGTCTCAGTCTTGCATCAGAAACACAAAACCCTGCTGTCATAACAAAGGATTTGTGAATTTTTTAGGACCACTTTACAAACTGATTTAGCAGAGAGAAGGGCACTTTGCTGCATACTAATAATGTTTTAGTAACATTTTCCTATCACAAGTGCTTGGGTGTTAAACTCTACGGATTCCTGAAACCAAACACCCTTTGTGCAAATATGTATAAAAATAATGTATGAGTGTTTCATTCAACTAAGTGTCTTTGGCACAAACAATGATAACCCCAAAACCAGGTTTCTTTTTTCTCACACAATTATTTTTCTTTTCTAGTAAGTCTTGCTGTTTGGTAAAAAAGTATTTGTATTGGTAAGTGTGTTTCTACATTTGTAAAGTAATCTTGTGGCACAAGGGTCTGGTGCTTTCCTTAAGGACATGAAGACGTCTACATAAAACACACAGTAGATCTACATTTGGAGGATTTTGTCCCTTGCATTTATTGCCTGGCAAGGGACATGATGTTCTATAAAACATACAAAGAAGATGTAAAAGGTATAAGGAGTTTATAGTTTAGATCCAAGACAAATGTCATTTAACCTCCTGGTATACAGTAGGTGCCTGATAAATCCTGGTGAGAAAACACCAAGCTCTAAGCCCACTCCATATTCCCTTACTACCACTCTGTTTTACAATCTGAGAACCAGCGAAGAAATTAAGTCATTTTATACAACCACTAATCCACATTGTTGTGGCTAAATAACATTGAACTAAATGATTTAAAGGACTTTTTCCAGGTAGATGACTCTATACAGATAAGAAAATGGAGAAAAAAGAAAACCTTGCCATTTTTTCAATGTAAAGTAGGCAGTCGGAGTATTGGTGGCTAATGGTCTTACTCCTATGTGTCTCTAATAAATCATGATCATAGACCATGGAGATTTCTTACCCATCCAAGGAGTTCAATACTGATTCATTTCCAGGTGTTTAAACAGACATCGGGAAATTCTCTGGCTTTTACCTGTTCAGTTTTCTCTCTGGAAAACTCATTGTTAAAGTCTGTTTCTCACTATATTTTTCTTATGGCCTCATACATACTGATCAAGGACAATAATAGGAGGATTAGCGATGAATACTGGGGGTAAATGGAAAGTATAAGAAGAAGAACAGTTGCTTGTAAGTTTCTTAAGTCAAGATAGACTCCCCTTCACTTTATAGACTTCATCCTATCTTTGGGGGCGAAATAGCACTTACAGTAACTTCACCACTCAGGTTTTAATAAAAGCATCGTTTGAGTTGTGATGTGAAATATTTTAGCATTCTTGTTGCCATAAAGGTATATTCTTTTGCATGCTTGCTAAGGTCCTATCTCTAGGTAAGCAAAGGCTCTTCATTTTGCTTAAATTCCCCTAAGAGGATGCTATACCCAGCGTACGAAGGAGGAAAGGAAGAAACTCGGTTACGGCTTGCCAATAGGCTTAATAAGCTCTTGCTACATTAGGATACTAGAGTTGAGAGTAAGCGTTCAGGGACTCCCTGCCTCAGCTCCAAACTGATCCAATGTTTGTTAACTTTGCTGGCTCTGCTCAGCATACAGATAGAAAAGACTAGTATGCGAATCACTGACAGGTGTGTCAGTCCTGGTTTTGCCAAGATGCAGAAGCAATCACTCTCATATAATCATACAAAAAGACCTAACGCTTTTTCCTGTTCCTTAGTCTTTTTGAAGATTTAGGACTAAATCCTCAAACTTCTAGATTCAGGACAAAAGGAAGGAGCAAAGGTGGCAGAGAGGTAGACATCAATAACACAGACCTTCTTTGTCATGATTTTGTGGGATGTTTCTATTTTGATAATGCCCGAACCATCCCCAAAATAAATAAGTGACCAAAATAAGACTGAAAGAGGGAAGTAGAAGGAACAATCATTTTTAAGTTGGTCTCCCTGGCTCTGGTACAAATCCCCTCCCTGGCCTTAGCTAAGAGCCTTCTGCTCAGTGAGAGTGCACTGTATACAGTGCTTTCAGTCAGGCTAGTACCACACGCGACAAAGAAGGAAGGAGGAACAACAAAAACTCCTCAAGCCCTTAGCCGTTGATCTTGACAAATTAAACACTAACGACACAGTCTTATTAAACGTAAAATGGGCATGATAAAGCCCAGATAGAAATGGGAGGAATGACCCGATCATAGCCCAACTTCCCTATATATGAATCTGTGGGGCCGTTAAATGTCCAGGAATCTACTGTGGCCATGGGACAGAAGGGAAAAAGCATGCACGGTTTGCAAGCAAAAAAGCAGAGTCCGAATCCTGAGCTCACCCATTTACAGGTTGTGTGACCTTGGGAGCTATGAGCCTCCGTGTCCTGTAAAGCAGGGATTCGGAATAACCGCCTCCCAGGAGCAGATAAGAGAACACTCAGTAAAGCGCCTTCTCCAATCTCCACTCTCCCAACTGGTGCTGTCAGTGTTGGTGCTGGGGGGCAAGGTCACCAGCCATGGCCAAATCCCAACTAGTGCCCGGATCTGGAGGTTGAAGTCCCCAGGTGTGGCTGGAGCACAGGTACCCCCATCCCTCATCAGTGGGGACCCCAAACCCTGAGGGAGGCAGCCGGGATTCAGCCGAGGAGGGCTTCACAGCTGTACTTCTCTATACATGTCTGACTGGCCAGGTGCAAGATCAGGCATGGGGAACACCGGTTCACTTGGCCTTCACTTACGCACGTAGGACATGGGTGAGCTATAGCTCTGAGGCCAGAACAGTGATCCCAGATGCACCGGTAACTTAGAAGTGAATCCAACAAGAGGAAAATGATTTCAGAAACAATCAGGTCCAGGTGTACATTTCGAAATGGGAAGCTGTCCTCTTTCCGTTTTAGAGTGACAGGGTAATGGTCAAGGAAATGGAATCGGATAGAGGCTTTGTTCTGACAGCTTGACTTGGGCTCAGGCCCTCTGACTAGGAGGACAGCTGGGAGTAGAAGGGGTCATTCTACCAAATTTCAAATCCAAACCGACACAAGAAAAGAGAGCTCGGAGGAGTTCAAGGTGAAGGAAACAGCGGCCCACTTTTCCGTCCGTGCGCTGCTTTTGTCCTTCACACACTTCACACTTGAGGGAGAATCTAATGACATTGACCTTGGGTCCCCCATTCTGCCGGGCGGTGTACACAGCTGTGGCAGGCGGTCCCTGCGGGCCCCTGGCCGCGGCAGCATGCGCCGTTAATGTGGCCCAGCCAGCAGCTGACTGAAAACAGTGGCAGGCAAGCACTAGGCACACGACCCCTGACACTGCGGGCCTTTTTTCCTCCTCTCAGCTAGCAGCCAATGGGCGGGCTCTCTCCACCGGCTGCCATGGCAACGGGAAGACTGCTCCGCAGTGCCCAGAACAGATGTCACATGAGCCAAGATGAATGTGGTGGGGGTGGGGAGCATGTGGTGGGGGTGGAGGGGGATGGGGGAGGCATTTGGAGTTAAATGGTCCCACCAGAGGGAGTGAGGCAGATTTTGAAGTAAGCGCAAAGCTGTAACATCTATTTCCTTTCTCTTCCCTGTCCTTTAAGTTCTAAACACACATGCACAAACACGAATGTCCTTTTATCTCCGCTACTGAGGTGCTTGCGGCTCTCTGGCTTTCATGGCAAACATGAAAGCTCTGATTTCTGGAAGCCTTAAATGAACATCGCCTTCGCTGCAGAAATGCAAGCAGCCATTCTGCAGCCATTTAGGAACAGGCTGGGAAGCTCTGTGGAGGTGAATCGGGGAAACTTAGAACCACATGGAGCTGAGACAAAATCCACAGGAATTTTAAAGGCAAACACACCGCCCCTGTAGGCCCACCGCAAACCCCGTTTCACTCTTGGTACCACTAAAATGTAAGGGCTCCTAGATCCTCACCCCCACAGGTAGTTTCTCTGATCTTACCGCTCCTAAGGCCATTTTATATAGACTAAACCAGGGCAAGGCTTACCGATCTACCTGCTTGAGCAACAAAGGCTCTTTTGTTGTCTCTAAAATAGATCCTATCCTAGATAAAATACCGTATTTAAAATGTTTCCACTGCCTTCCCCTTCTCTGCCACTGAAATGAACCAGTAGAGCGTGGGCACGCGGGGGCACAGAATGAACATATATATTCGTTGGTAAGATAGAAGGTGATATTAGTGGCCCACAAGCAGAAGACACCGCAGGCCTTTTTTCCTGCAGCCAATGGGCAGGAACCTAATCTTGTTGCTGTTATCAAACAACATGAATCAGAGAGACATAAGGGACAAAGTAGAGGACCGTCTTAATCTGATAGATGAAATGCACCGAATGCGTCAGAGGATGGGGAAATGTGGCTTAGAATGATTGTGCACTTGTGCTTAAGGCCCCCAACAAACATTCACGGGGTGCCTGCTTTCTGCAAAGGGCAACATGGAGGGTTGCAAAGGAGGCAAGGCAAAGGAAGCTCCCACTTATAATCAAGAGTGAAAAGAAATGTGGAAACTCTTAACATGGGGAAGACGCAGGAAGTGCGGCGAGCGAAGCACGATGTGAACCTGGAGGAAGGCAGGCTCTGAGCAGTGTCCTGGGGCATGGGGAAATGAGACTGCCTAGTCTGTGACAGACACTTGACATATATGCACCATATCACAGGATGCCCACATCACCCTAAGAAGTCGCCACTGTCATCCCAACAAACCAGGAAATCCCAGGCTTAGCGAGGTTAACAGTCAAAGGTCATACCACAAGCAAGTAGCAGAACCACTGGTGATCCATGTCATCCGCCCGCCTCCACGGGGTTCTGCTCCATCAGCCAATGAGCAGAAGTGACCCATTGCTGCAAAGAACGCAGCTGTGTATGGAGGCGCCGTTTCCTGGTCTTTGCAGTAGCGTCCCTGAAGTCGTGGGCTTCAAACCCTCACTGCATTTTTCCTACTACATACTGAAGGCAGACGCTTAACGACTGAGCCACCCAGGCGCCCCCCCTACTACATACTAAAGTAAACAGGTAACTATTAAAATTTAAAAGGTTCATCCGGATATACCCCAAAGTCATCCCATGTAACACAAGGGGTACAGATGTCACACTGGGGGAGAGCCACTGCCTCTTCCCACGCTGGCCTTGAAAGATGAGTAGGAGCGTGGCCCGTGGAGAATCTGAATTCGTTCAACGATCACCCTATGACAGTCAGGGTTATTTTGCACGTATACCTCCACTGACATGAAGATGTCTTCTTGGGCCTCACAAGCATGGTTTCTTCTCTCATTATTCAGGCCAGTAAGTGGCATCCTAGGGTTCTTGCGGTGCACTTGAATGAAAAGCAGGGACGTGAGTAAAAGGCGGCCAGCCCAGCAATGCGCATTGCTCCTGGAAGCTGCCTCTCAGGCCCCACTCCACCCCAGGGCAGCACTTCCCCGCCACTGCAATGATGGATCAGAACCACCAGAGGGCAGTAACACAAACCAGATTTTCTTCCTTTGGATCCAAATGTAGATGCACACAGTTTAATAATATGTAAAGCCCATTATTACAAGCTTTTCCTCTCCCCACCCCCTATTAATGAACAAATGCCCAGGGGTAATGCAGATATTTCTAAATACAGTGCAGGAAAGGGCAATCTGTACTCATACACAGGGAGTCTAACACACAGTGGTAAGTGGAAATGAAAATAAATACCCAGATGCAACTAAACCATTAAGGCTAAAGATTTAGCTGTCTATATGGCTGCATACATGCAAATATAGATGCCTGACTCCTAGAAATGGGCACCTTTAAAACATTTATTTCATGAGTTCTTATTAAGAGTTCATAATAATACCTGTAATGATAACTACAAAGCTACAAGAGGGTCTAAGATGAATTTCATCTTTACTGCTGGGCACACAAAGGGGAATTTTACTCTTTGACTAAGGTAAGTGAATGAATTATTCAGGGTCTTTCCGTGGACATTTAAAACCTGTAACTCCACACTTGAAACAACAGCACAAATTTAAAAAAGAAGAGCAACAACAACTGGCTAATCCCCAAACCATAAAATACCAACTGACATTTCCCCACATCTATTCAGGGTCCTTTGACGCAGATGAATGGTTTTTGGTGTTTGTGACAGCAGAGTCTTGTAGTGTGGTTACTGGTTTTAACATCACAGCATAGAGCATACAATAGACCGAGTCGGGATATTTTTACCCAAGGATAACCTACCTCCTTTCTCGATAAACAAAGACATGGAAATAACCCTGACATTTTTCTCAAGCATGACAGAAAGGAAGATTCCCTGGTCCTGTATTTTCACAATGGCTGGGAATTTGAGGGCCTTTGGAAAAGCAAGATGGAGTCACTGCAAACAGCCTTGTCTCCGGAGTCACCCCATGAAACCCTGATATTTGTAAAATGCTTGACAGATTATCGAATCCCCCCACACAACATGTGAGCAAAGCATACGGAATTCAGAGTCAAATGTCTCTAACTCTAAACGTAATATGAGGTCACCTTGGGGATGTGAACGAAGCCCTCTGAGCTCAGTTCCTTCCTAAGGCAGGTAGGAGAACAGATCCTGAAATACCTCCCTGTGTAAGGATGAGGGTCACCTGTGTAATATGGCACAAAGCACTGAAAACTTAGATTTATAAAGAGTTTTGTTCTTATTTTCCCCATTTTATAAACAAGGAACTAGAACTGTAAAGACTTATCCAAGGTCATGGTCAGTAAAGGTAGAGGAGGGCCACGGCCAGGGTGATTCTTCCCACCCCTCCATGGTGACTTTGTCAGCGTTGACCTTTATTTCTCACAGTTCTAGGGCTGGGAAGTCCCAGACAGAGGTGCCAGCGAGTGGGTTTTATTGTGAGGAATATTCTCATGACTTAGAAACAACTATCATTCACTGTGTGATCACATGACCTCTTCTTTGCGCACGTGTGGAGAGAGAGCTCTCTGGTGTCTCCTCTTAAAAGGACACTAATCCCATCATGGGGGCTCCACCCTCATGACCTCATCTAACCCTAATTACCTCTCAGAACCCCATCTCCAAATTCTATCACCCTGGGAGGTTAGCGCTTCAACAATATAAATTCTGAGGAATACAAAGATTCAGCCCGTAACGAGGGGGTAACACTGGGCTTCTTTATCCTGCTCCATATTTTCTGTCCAAGACAACAAATATTTGCTGATAATCTGCTAGGTGCCAAGCACAGTACCAGGCCTCAGGGGAAACAAGGATGACAAGGAGCCCTCAAAGAGTTTAATGTCAGGACAGTTGCTATGGAATGTTCTCCAAGAAAGAGCATTTATGACATGTGGACTTTTATGACTGTATATAGCATAGTTGATGATGACAAACTTCATGAGATCCTTCTTCAGATAGCTGTGCTTGAAACAATTGTAATGTGAGTCTGGCAACTAATCAGTACAGAATTAATATTTGATAAGGTAATTAATGTATTAATTTCCTCAGGAAGATGGGAATCAAAGGAAGGAAGGAAGGACATTTTCAAATTTTCAGCCTATAGATGCTTACAAAGGATCTGTGCCTCCTGGTAGGGAATTGTCAGATCCAGTTATGGGATGATGATTATAGCATAACTGGATATTTACTGAGTATGTTTAATTTCTCTCAGTTGAGTTAGTATAATTAAAACTGTTTTCTGGATTGGAAAACTGAAAGGACTCAACTTCAATTAATATATATTGGCTGGGGCTCCTGGGTGGTTCAGTTGGTTAAGCATCCAACTCTTTATTTCGGCTTAGGTCATGATCTCAGAGTTGGAAGATCAAGTTCCGCGTTGGGCTCTGTGCTCATAATGGAGGCTGCTTGAGATTCTCTCTCTCCCTCTGCCCTCCCCACACTTGTGCAAGCTCTCTCTCTCTCAAATAAATAAATAAAATATTTAAATACATATATATATATATATTAGCTGACTACTACATGCTAGTAGTATGCATGTTTGCTAGTATGTATGTATCAATGTATTTATATAAATATTCAGTCTAGAACAAGGGGCATTTTACATCTATGTAAAGTCTCATTTAATTCTTACAATAAACCTTTGAGGAAATTTTGTTAGATAATTTAAAATGAAGACCAGAGAAGTCAAGGACTCATAAGTGGTAAGTGGCTAAGAGAGTACTAGAATATTCTTGCCAACCATTCAAACGTTATTTTGATTACACACACACATAATTTTCTCCTCCAAGCATCCCCAAAATCTAGCTGCTAGGATTTTTTTTTTTCTGTTGTTATTTTTGGTATGCTACTTTATTCTGGTAAATAGTATAGGGTGAAGTTGGGTCTTTTTTGAGGGTATATATGTTTGAAAGGGGAAAAGCTTATGCAAATTTCTACCTCCCTTCAAAAGTAGACAAGGATCTCAAGGAAGAGGAGATCAAGTTTCATCTGCTCTGGGGAATTAAGTGTGTTCTGTGTTTAGCCCTGGGATCCAGAAGAACCCACATGGGTACTCACTCGATGAGCATGGCGTGCCTCTTCTGAGCAGCCCAGAAGAGAAGGGCTCCCAGTTTCAGTCCCCCATTTGAGGCCGGACACGTGACAGCGTTAGTCTGGAAACCAGGTCTGGAGACTGTGGAAGGCTGAATACTAGTGCCCCCGGAATTTCGATGTCCTGATCGCTGGAACATGTGAAGGTTATTTTATATGGCAAAGACTTCACAGATATGATTAAATTAAGGATCTTGAGACAGGAAGATGATGTTGGATTATCAGGTGGGCCCTAAATGCAATCACATGTGTCCTTATAAGAGAGAGGCAGAGGGAGATTAGACACACAGAAGAGGAGGAGGCAATGTGACCATCGAGGCAGAAAATGGAGTGATGTGGCCACATGCCAAGGAATGTCGACAGCCCCTAGAGGAGTACAGTCAAGAAAAGGATTCTCCCCTAGAGCTTCTGGAGGGAACACAGCCCAGCTGAATCCTTGATTTTGGCCCAATGAAACTGATTTTGGACTTCTGGCCTCCAGAACTATGAGAAGATGAATTTCTATTGTTTTGAGCCACTAAGTTTGTGGTCATTAGCTGCAGTAGCCATTTGTAACTAAGAGAGGGAAAAAAAGTCAGAGATATGGCAAATGAGAAAAAGGAAGACAGTTTCATGTACCAACCACTAACCTAATCTTACCAAAATGGTGTTTTATGCTTGTGACACTTAGCAATTTCCTCTGTCAGGAGAGTTTGCAAGATAGGCTTTAGGGTCAAGAACACTATGGTTAACTCAATAATTATTTCATCCTTGTATAGAACACATACTAGACAAAGAAGCAATTCCTCAAACCTCCAAGATCAGTCTCTCTGTGGCAACAGTGAGTCTGCATAAGAATTAACTTTGAAATACAAAGAAATATAAAACCATTTGTTAGGATGTTCACTGCACAGCTGTACAATTTTCTGTGAGTGACTGGTTCTTACTCTGAGTCCCCAGACCTCCAGAAGTTCTTGAACTTTATTTGAAGGTTTGGAGCTCTGAGTAAGAATTACATGTTAATTCTTATTATACCATAATAATTAGGCCCTCTGACTAGAAGACGTCTTATGGGAAGATGGCAAAATGATTGTTTGGAACCTTGTAGGCCATGCTAAGGAGTTGGGATTTCATTCTAAATGTAGTGGGAAGCCATGAATGACTTTGATGCAGGACAAGGACATGACTGGCATTGGATTTAGGATGTTGTTCTGGCTGTCCTGTGTGGGAGGAGGGTAGTGGAGAGGTGTGCAGCCCAGCGGTCTAGGAACTGATAATGGTAGCCTGGACTATGACAGTGAACATGAAAATGACAGAGAAGTAGACACAGTGGAGACATACTGGAAAAGCAGAATCTAAGTTAATCCGATTAACCCAAGGGGAGGAGTAAGGGAAAGGGTGAATCAGGCATCTATTAGAAACATTATTAAGGTGTTTTTTTTTTTTTTAAGATAAATGCAAAAGCACAGATCAACTTGTTTATGGTGTAAAAGCTAATTATATCACCTCTCATAGGCACTGCAAATTATTGAATTTTGGTGTGTATATTATCAATTATACCACTTGAATGGATGGTTAGAAATTTATACAACTTTCAAAATAAGAAACACATGAATGCATTCAATTTTACATAAAGATACAAAGAGATACATACATACCTCTATCTAAACATATCCATTATATCTATGCATGTATATAGATAAACATAGTCAGAGATAAATAAATGATTTCATTTATATAAGGTGCTTAAAATAGTAATTAGCATATTGTAAGCACTCAGGTGGTTCTGGTGTTGCTGTTCTATCATCATCATCATTATTATACAGCTACATATATACTATATGTAAATATATAAACTACACATGTAATGGTATATTATATAACTATCTGGTGACAGCAGGACGCCTGCTGAAAAATAAACTTGTCTTTTTCTTTCTCTGCTCTAGGAGAGGTGCCAGAAAGTCACTACATCATGGTAGATCATCCTTGAGGCACTGTAGTCAGTCAGTTGCCTGGATGGTCTGGGGCGGGGGCGGGTCAAGGACCCTTTGTAGATGGTTCCATCAGCCACCTCTCGAGCACCAGCTTAAATCCTCTCAGCCTCACCTTTCTCTCTTCCAGCCCCCGCTGCACTGCTCAGCTCTGTATGGACTCTGGTTAGCTTTATGCAGGTGCAACCCTACAGTGATTCACTTCACACCCATGCCACGTGCTCCTGCCTCCTGCTGCAGGGACATCTCCTACATCCACACAGGTGCCACCCAGAAGCGCAGAGTGAACCCACGGGGAGTGGTATCCATTAGACACGTGCTTCCCTTCTTCTCCCAGAATGATTGGTCATTTCAGAAGGACCAAACAACCCCTCACTGATAGCACAGACCGACATATATTTAATTCTCCCTCCTTTCTTTTCTATGCCCCTGCCCCTGCCTCCTCCCTCCATGGCACCACACTCCCAAGTTAAGCCCTCACACACAAGCCTTTGCTTGTGCTTTCCATGGGACCAGGACTAAGATAAAAATGATAGTGGTAACTCCTGTGCAGGGGCACAGTTAGCCCTACTGCTCGCCAGGGAAGGTGGATAAAGGTGGCACTTTGTTCTTTGGTTCCCAAAAAGGCAAATGTCCTTGCCCTCTCATTGTATAGATCTGAAAAGGGGGAAAGGAGACAGTAGTCCCCGGTGCTCAAGGTGGGACAGAAGGATAAATCCTGACCCAGGGCTCCTGGGCAAAGACTGCATCAGGAATGGAAGACCCCTCTGCAATTGACTGAGCTCAGCCAAGGGTCCCTAGGCTATGGCTTTCAGCATTCAGCTCTTTCCAGTGGTGACTGAAAGGAAAACTACTTGACCTTCAAGCTGCGTATCTCCAGAAAAGAAAGCAGGGGAGCAGCTCCTGGTGTAGCACCTCTGATGGCCACGAGGACTGTGCTCTGTGGCGGCCCTATGCTCTTGCAATAAGCCAACACAAGAGCAGAAGGCTTGGAATCTTGCGTGTCCCAGCCAGGAAGCCAGACTAACATGCCCCGTGCCCCCTGCAACACACCCCCTATGGACTGCTGTGCTGTCTAATCAGGTAACCACTAGCCATATGCGGCTATTTAAATAGACAATTAAATTAATTAAAATAAAACAAAACAAAACAGTCAGCCACTCGGTTGCATTAGCCACATTTCAATGTTCAACGGCAAGAGGGTGGCCAGTGGCTACTATATTGAAAAGGGCAGAAGAGACCACTGCCATCATGGCAGAAAGTTGTATTGGAGGTGCTGCTCTGGAGTCAGGACTCTGGGTTTTAGTCAGTTAGTCAGGAGACCAACACCAGACTTACCACCCACCTATCAGGGGAATGGAAGGTGGCTTTTATTTATGTGGTAAAATAAAAAAAAAACGCGAGAGTATTTGTTCTCTGAGTTGGTAATAAAGCACTTATATGTGGTTACATTAACAGCAGTGGATATTTGGATGCTGCGGCACAGGAGACCCCAGTCTTTATGGAAGAAAAGATTCTACTCTTAAAAACCAAACAAAAATACGTATACATATGTATGTATTTAATTCCCACATACTTAGGTACAAAACACCCAAAAAGTATTTGGGTAGAACAACTATCTAGAGTATAAGATTAACGTTCCCCAAGGCTACAAAAATAATGGAGAAATTATTAAAACAGTTAATTATATTTAATATCTTAATTTTAATTCCTATGTATATCAGTTATCTAAAATCAACATGGGTTCCACTCAAAGCTAAGAGTAAGAAACTATACTGGGATAGAAGCCAAAAAATTAGGTATAAGTTAGCTTCTTCATCATCAGATGGAAGGCACTGACCTTTAGAACTTAAAATCCAGGGGCGCCTGGGTGGCTCAGTTGGTTAAGCGACTGCCTTCGGCTCAGGTCATGATCCTGGAGTCCCGGAATCGAGTCCCACATCGGGCTCCCTGCTCGGCAGGGAGTCTGCTTCTCCCTCTGACCCTCCTCCCTCTCATGCTCTCTGTCTCTCATTCTCTCTCTCGCAAATAAATAAAATCTTAAAAAAAAAAAAAAAAAAGAACTTAAAATCCAGAATATCATCTCATTTGGCGATATTCTAGAGAGACATTAATATCCCTCTCCAATCTCTTAGCATAACTGTTGGTACCTTAAGAGACTGGTTCATAACACTAGGTAATTTACATATAGCATTAATCACATGTCATTTTCAGTATTATTAATTACTTACATTGCCTTTATAATTAAATATAGTAAGATTAAACCAAAGAGAAGTAATTTTTAAGTTCTTGCTTAGGGCTGATGCTCTGTTGAGTCTAGCACAGCATCTTGCCTGGTGTAGGCATTTCCCTACCCACCTCTCAAATGTTGGTGTTTCACAAGTCCTGAGCTTTTCTCATCTCTCTTTTTTTTTTAAGATTTTATTTATTTGACAGAGAGAGAGAGACAGCGAGAGAGGGAACACAAGCAGGGGGAGTACGAGAGGGAGAAGCAGGCTTCCCCCTGAGCAGAGAGCCCGATGCAGGGCTCGATCCCAGGAGGCAGACGCTCAATGACTGAGCCACCCAGGTGCCCCCCTTTTCTCATCTCATCATTTATCCCAAGTGACTGTATCAGCAACTAGGGCTTCATTTACCAAAAAGAACTCCCAATAATAAGGGGCTACCATTTGTGGAGCATTAACTATGTGCTAGGCCCTGTGCCTTACAAGCATTAACCAGGTCAACAGTCACAACAACCCTGCCTGCAAGGAAGAAACAGCCCACGTCTCCTCCCAGCAGTCATCTAGATGCCCAGATCATAGGTCCCTTAAACTCATTTCCAGAGCAGACTTACCTTCACCACAAATCTGCCTCAGTTCCTTCATACCTTCATACAAAACATCGCAAGCCAGAAACCTACAAATCACCCTGGACTCCTCCCTCTCCTTTTTTCTCTACTTCCAATCAAGTTCCAAGTTCTATTATTTTTACTTCCTAAATATCCCTTCATTCCATGCAGACTGGCAGCACCCTAGAGAAGGCTCCCATCATTTCTTGCCCTGAGTCCTGCATCAGCTGTCCAACTCATCTCCCTGAATCTGGTCTTTTTTCTGTAATCCCAATTACTCTACTAACTTAACCTTATTACTCTGGGCATCTGAAATACAGGGGTCTATAATAATGAGGTCTCTCTCATAGGTTTACGTGAGTTAAATAAGACATAGAGTTTTCTAAGTGTCAGGTAGTTGATAAAAAGTTATGCAGCTGACATATGAATTGAGACAATTTGGTGCTGGAGGCTACGTGCTTAACCACCACCACATATGCCCAGGTGAGCCCATCATTATCAGAAAAGTCATGATGAACAGAGACATAAAAAAGGAACATTTACAGTGAAAAGCTTTTGAGAATGGCAATATAAATATACTCCAATTACTCTAAAACTTTGCAGCTTTAACAACAAACACTTATTATGTTGTGGTTTCTGTAGTACCACTTAGCTCAGTGCCTCTGGCTAGAGGCCTTTCATGAAGTTGTAGTCAAACTGTCAGCTGGGGTTGCAAACTCATCTGAAAGCTTGACTGGGGCTGAGGGGCTTTCAAGCTTGCTCATGTGCTTCTTGGAGGCCTTCATCCCTTGCCACATGAACCTTTACACAGGGCTGCCTCACAACATGGCAGCTGGCTTCCTCCAGGGCAAGTGATCCAAGAGACAAGAAGAGAGGGCCCCCAGTATGGAAGCCACAATCTTTTAATAAACTCATCTCAGAAGTAACATCCCACCACTTCTGTCATTCATTGGGAGTGAGTCATTAAATGCAGCCCATACTCAAGGACAGGGGTTTACACAAGGGCAGAGACCCACTAAGAGCCAACCCAGAGGCTGCTTACTATTATCACCCAAGTAGACATCACAGCCCTGGAGGGAGGGGGTGTACTGAGAATAAATGGGGCTCTATCAGCATTTCCTTTAGCCCTCTCTGCTTTTCAGAGTCAAACTGACCATGAACTTCATGTTCTGCTACTTTTTCATCAGTACATAACACTCTTGTCTCTGCCTCCTCCTCACTGCCATCTCTGTCACATGGAGGATATGTGGAGAACCCACAGATTGCTGGGGACTATTACATATCAGACTTTTTACCTAAATCTAAAATAGATCAGCATTATAATAGCTACTGGATATATTGTTAAGCATAAATTTAAGTCAGGAAATATAACAATAATTAAAATTTAAACATTATCACAAAGTTCTAAAAATTAAAGCAATGCAAGTTATTTTTAAAAGAACCAAAGCTCTTTTGGAGATTTTTAAATAGAATACAAGTTAATAGTAAAAATAATTATTTCATGCTATTCTATCTATATTTCTAAGTAGTATTTTCATTATACTTCAATCTACTGTTACTAGCAAGAGACAGTGAGTATTCTGGGTTGAACTGTGTGCCCAAAAATATACAGGTTGGAATCCCAACCCCCCAGTATCTCAGAATGTGAGCTTATTTGGTGATAGCGTCTTTACAGAGGTAATCAAGTTAAAATGTGGTCATTCAGTTGGACCATAATCTACTATGACTGGAGTTGTCGTAACGAGGAGAAATTTGGACACAGAAACAGACATGATAGAGGAAAGACAATGTAAAAAAGATACAAGGAGAAGACAGCTATCTACAAGCCAAGGAGAGGGGCCTGGGGCAGAACCTTCTGTGGCAAGCCTCAAAAGGAACCATGAGCCAAGCAGAGCCAGCGCCTTGATTTTGGACTTCCAGCCTCCAGAACCATGAGACAATGAATTTCTGTTGTTTAAGCCACAAGTCTGTGGTACTTTGTTATGGCAGCCTGAACAAACTAGTATAAGGCAAAGAAAGAAAAAATGAGATTTAGTGAGAGAGAGAGAGGCAGAGAGAAATAGAAAAGAAGATGATATGTCAAGATACATATTCATCTGGATGAGTTGATTTTAACAAGAAATGCACAAGGGCCTACTCCTAAAATCTCATTTAGCATATTTATGGAGCAGAAGCTGACAGATATTTCCAAAAACTGTGTAAATGGAACACAGTGCCAGGTGAAAACAACCAGATTCTCCCTCTACAGGTGGGGTCTGACCTGATAGGGGCCAACAGTGGGAATCCAGGAGCAAGAGGGGAACCTACCTTCTGGTAGTCTTCTTTCGACCTCAGGGCCACCTCCATGTGCTCAGTGGAGGCTGGATAGATGGCTGAGCGGTACTGAGTGCCGTGGTCATTGCCTTGGCGCATGCCTGGGAAAGTATTTGAAAGCAGAAAGGATCACTGGAGTGGACCAGGTAACAAGGCCAGTGTCACAAGTTCTCTATGATTCATGTGCTGCTAAGTTGCTTGGTTTTGTTTTGTTTTTTTTCCAATTGAAGTATGGTTGACACACAATGTTACATTAGTTTCAGGTGTACAACTTAGTGATTTGACAAGTCTTACCTTATGCTACACTCACCACAAGTATACCTACCATCTGCCACCGTACAACACTATTACAACACCTTTGACTATATTCCCTATGCTGTACCTTTTATTCCTGTGACTTATTCATCCCATAACTGGGAGTTTGTACCTCCAACTCTTCTTCACCCCTTTTCACCCATCCCCCACAACCCCTCCCCTCTGGCAACCATCAGTTTGTTCTCTGTATTTATGGGTCTGTTTCTACAATTTGTTTGTTTGTTCATTTGTTTTATTTTTTTAGATTCCACAAACATGCGAATTTGTTTTTCTCTGTTTTACTTATTTCACTTAGCATAATATCCTCTAGGTCTATCCATGTTGTCACAAATGGCAAGATTTCATACTTTTTTATAGCTGAGTAATATTCTGTATATGTATACCACAGTTCCTTTATCCATTCATCCATCAATGCACATTTAACATTGCTTCCATATCTTGGCTGTTATGAATAATGCTGCAATAAACACAGGGGTACATATATTACTAAGTGCTTGTTTTAATTTCATCTTGACACCACTCTCCTTAAACAAGCACAAAATATATGTTTCACTTTGCTTATTTTAATTACAATGGATGTTTGAACTTAGGTAAATTTATCATAGGTCTTAGATCATAGTAGATGCTCTACAAATACGTATTTTTCTATGCAGATATTTAAATCATAACCTATTCCATTTTTCACTTGCAAAGCACTGTGTTGTACATTATTTCTTGGGATCTTAGTGAGATAAGGTGAATGGCAGTTACTGTGGTCCCTCACTTGGCAAATAAGGAGATGGGATTACATATGTGTAAGCACCTGGCATACTGCTTGGCACATAGGAGGTACCTATAAATGACTAAATAACTGGTATTCAGTGAGTTTGAAGAGCTTGCCTAAGGTCATCCACAAAATTAAGGGAAAACCTGAGCCTTAAAGTTCGCCCAGCCCATTTTCCCCCGTGTCACAGCTGCTAACATATAGATCCCAATCAATTTCTAACTGAATAATTTAGTCCCCAAAGTTAAACAGCCACAGGCTGAATATAGATCTCCTATAGATCTCCATGCTGTGGTCAAATGAACCTCGCATGCATTTACTGCATCATTCAAGAATCCACTTCAGTTTTGTTTTTTTACTAACATATAATGTATTATTTGTTTCAGGGGTACAGGTCTATAATTCAACAGTCTTACACAATTCACAGCACTCACCATAGTACATACCCTCGCCAATGTCCATCACCCAGCCACCCCATCCCTCGCACCTCCCTCCACTTGAGCAGCCCTCAGTTTGTTTCCTGAAATTAAGAGTCTCTTTTGGTTTGT
The DNA here is from genome assembly GCF_004348235.1 of Phoca vitulina. Lineage (NCBI taxonomy): Eukaryota > Metazoa > Chordata > Mammalia > Carnivora > Phocidae > Phoca > Phoca vitulina. Next base: position 9,867,863 of record NW_022589756.1, on the reverse strand, counting down.
CTCCCTCTCTGGTTTCGTCTTGTTTCATTTTTCCCTCCCTTCCCCTATGATCCCCTGTCTTGTTTCTCAAAGTCCTCATATCAGTGAGATCATATGATGCTTGTCTTTCTCTCTCTCTCTCTGATTGACTTATTTCACTTAGGATAATACCCTCTAGTTCCATCCACGACATTGCAAATGGCAAGATTTCATTTTTTGATGGCTGCATAATATTCCATTTTATATATATATATAAAATATAATATAAAATATATATACACACCACACCACAAAATATAAAATATATATACACACCACATCTTCTTTATCTATTCATCTGTTGATGGATATCTAGGCTCTTCCCATAGTTTGGCTATTGTGGACATTGCTGCTATAAACATTGGGGTGCACGTGCCTTTTCGGATCACTACATTTGTATCTTTGGGGTAAATACCCAGTAGTGCAATTGCTGGGTCATAGGGTAGCTCTGTTTTTGAGGAACCTCCATACTGTTTTCCAGAGTGGCTGCACCAGCTTGCATTCCCACCAACAGTGTAGGAGTGTTCCCCTTTCTCCGCATCCTCGCCAACATCTGTCGTTTCCTGACTTGTTAATTTTAGCCATTCTGACTGGTGTGAGGTGGTATCTCATCGAGGTTTTGATTTGGATTTCCCTGGTGCTGAGTGATGTTGAGCACTTTTTCATGTGTCTGTTGGCCATTTGGATGTCTTCTTGGAAAAATGTCTGTTCATGTCTTCTGCACATTTCTTGATTGGATTTTTTTGTTCTTTGGGTGTTGAGTTTGGTAAGTTCTTTACAGATTTTGGATACTAGCCCTTTATCTGATATGTCATTTGCAAATATCTTCCCCCATTCTGTCAGTTGTCTTCTGGTTTTGTTGATTGTTTCTTTTGCTGTGCAAAAGCTCTTTATCTTGATGAAGTCCCAATAGTTCATTTTTGCCCTTGCTTCCCTTGCCTTTGGCGATGTTTCTAGGAAGAAGTTGTTGCGGCTGAGGTCGAAGAGGTTGCTGCCCATGTTCTCCTCAAGGATTTTGATGGATTCCTGTCTCACATTTGGGTCTTTCATCCATTTTGAGTCTATTTTTGTGTGTGGTGTAAGGAAATGGTCCAGTTTCATTTTTCTGCATGTGGCTGTCCAATTTTCCCAACACCATTGGTTGAAGAGACTGTCTTTTTTCCATTGGAATTCTTTCCTGCTTTGTCGAAGATTAGTTGACCATAGAGTTGAGGGTCCATTTCTGGGCTCTCTATTCTGTTCCACAGATCTATGTGTCTGTTTTTGTGCCAGTACCATACTATCTTGATGATGACAGCTTTGTAATAGAGCTTGAAGTCCGGAATGGTGATGCCACCAGCTTTGCTTTTCTTTTTCAACATTCCTCTGGCTATTCAGGGTCTTTTCTGGTTCCATACAAATTTTAGGATTCTTTGTTCCATTTCTTTGAAAAAAAGTGGATGGTATTTTGATAGGGATTGCATTAAATATCTAGATTGCTCTAGGTAGCATAGACATTTTCACAATATGTGTTCTTCCAATCCATGAGCATGGAATGTTTTTCCATTTCTTTGTGTCTTCCTCAATTTCTTTCATGACTATTCCATAGTTTTCTGAGTATCATATCATCCGCAAAAAGTGAGAGTTTCACTTCTTCTCTGCCGATTCAGATGCCTTTGATTTCTTTTTGTTGTCTGATTGCTGAGGCTAGGACTTCTAGTACTACGTTGAATAGCAGTGGTGATAGTGGACATCCCTGCCGTGTTCCTGACCTTAGGGGAAAAGCTCTCAGTTTTTCCCCATTTAGTATGATATTCGCTGGGTGTTTTTCATAGATGGCTTTTATGATATTGAGGTATGTACCCTCTATTCCTACACTGTGAAGAGCTTTAATCAAGAAAGGATGCTGTACTTTGTCAAAGGCTTTTTCTGCATCTACTGAGAGGATCATATGGTTCTTGTTCTTTCTTTTATTAATGTATTGTATCACGTTGATTGATTTGCAGATGTTGAACCAACCTGGCAGCCCAGGAATAAATCCCACTTGGTCGTGGTGAATAATCCTTTTAATGTACTGTTGGATCCTATTGGCTAGTATTTTGATGAGAATTTTTGCATTCATGTTCATCAGGGATATTGGTCTGTAGTTCTCCTTAATGATGGGGTCTTTGTCCGGTTTTGGGATCCAAGGTAATGCTGGCCTCATAAAATGAGTTTGGAAGTTTTCCTTCCATTTCTATTTTTTGGAACAGTTTCAGAAGAATAGGTATTAATTCTTCTTGAAATGTTTGGTAGAATTCCCCTGGGAAGCCATCTGGCCCTGGGCTTTTGTTTGTTGGGAGATTTTTGATGACTGCTTCAATATCCTTAGTGGTTATGGGTTTGTTCAGGTTTTCTATTTCTTCCTGGTTCAGTTTTGGTAGTTTATACGTCTCTAGGAATGCATCCATTTCCTCCAGATTATCTAATTTGCTGGCATATAGTTGCTCATAATATGTTCTTATAATTGTTTGTATTTCTTTGGTGTTGGTTGTGACCTCTCCTCTTTCATTCATGATTTTGTTGATTTGGGTCACTTCTCTTTTCTTTTTGATAAGTCTGGCCAGGGGTTTATCAATCTTATTAATTCTTTCAAAGAACCAGCTCCTAGTTTCGTTGATCTGTTCTACTGTTCTTTTGGTTTCTATTTCATTGATTTCTACTCTGATCTTTATTATTTCTCTTCTCCTGCTGGGTTTAGGCTTTATTTGCTGTTCTTTCTCCAGCTCCTTTCAGTGTAGGGTTAGGTTGTGTATTTGAGACCTTTCTTGTTTCTTGAGAAAGACCTGTATTGCTATATTATACTTTCCTCTTAGGGCCGCCTTTGCTGCATCCCAAAGATTTTGAACAGTTGTGTCTTCATTTTCATTTGTTTCCATGAATTTTTTTAATTCTTCTTTAATTTCCTGGTTGACCCATTCATTCTTTAGTAGGATGCTCTTTAGCCTCCATGTATTTGAGTTCTTTCCGACTTTCCTCTTGTGATTGAGTTCTAGTTTCAAAGCATAGTGGTCCGAAAATATGCAGGGAATGATCCCATTCTTTTGGTACCGGTTGAGACCTGATTTGTGACCCAGGATGTGATCTATTCTGGAGAATGTTCCATGAACACTAGAGAAGAATGTGTATTCTGTTGCTTTGGGATGGAATGTTCTGAATATATCTGTGAAGTCCATCTGGTCCAGTGTGTCATTTAAAGCCTTTATTTCCATGTTGATCTTTTGCTTAGATGATCTGTCCATTTCAGTGAGGGGGGTGTTAAAGTCCCCTAATATTATTGTATTATTGACTATGTGTTTCTTTGATTTTGTTATTAATTGGCTTATATAATTGGCTGCTCCCATGTTAGGGGCATAGATATTTAAAACTGTTAGATCTTCTTGTTGGCTAGACCCTTTAAGTATGATGTAGTGTCTTTCCTCATCTCTTATTATAGTCTTTGGTTTAAAATCTAATTTGTCTGTGTATCATATGACCTCACTGATATGAGGAATTCTTAATCTCAGGAAACAAACTGAGGGTTGCTGGAGTGGGGGGTGGGGTGGGAGGGATGGGGTGACTGGGTGTTAGACACTGGGGAGGGTATGTGTTCTGGTAAGCGCTGTGAATTGTGCAAGACTGTTGAATCTCAGATCTGTACCTCTGAAACAAATAATGCAATATATGTTAAGAAAGAAAAAAAGAAGAAGAAGAATGTAGCAGGAGGGGAAGAATGAAGGGGGGGAAATCGGAGGGGGAGAAGAACCATGAGAGACAATGGACTCTGAAAAACAAACTGAGGGTTCTAGAGGGGAGGGGGTTGGGAGGATGGGTTAGCCTGGTGATGGGTATTGAGGAGGGCACGTTCTGCATGGAGCACTGGGTGTTATGCACAAACAATGAATCATGGAACACTATATCTAAAACTAATGATGTAATGTATGGGGATTAACATAACAATAAAAAATTAAAAAAAATTAAAAATAAAATAAAATAAAATCTAATTTGTCTGATATAAGGATTGCCACCCCAACTTTCTTTTGATGTCCATTAGCATGGTAAATGGTTTTCCAGCCCCTCACTTCAAATCTGGAGGTGTCTTTGGGTCTAAAATGAGTCTCTTGCAGACAGCATATCAATGGGTCTTGTTTTGATTGGGGCATTTAGCCCATTTACATTCAGGGTAACTACTGAAAGATATGAATTTAGTGCCATTGTATTGCCTGTGACTGTTACTGTATATTGTCTGTGTTCCTTTCTGGTCTATGTTACTTTTAGGCTCTCTCTTTGCTTAGAGGACCCCTTTCAAGATTTCTTGTAGGGCTGGTTTTGTGTTTGCAAATTCCTTTAGTTTTTGTTTGTCCTGGAAGCTTTTTATCTCTCCTTCTATTTTCAATGACAGCCTAGCTGGATATAGTATTCTTGGCTGCATATTTTCTCATTTAGTGCTCTGAATATATCATGCCAGTCCTTTCTGGCCTGCCAGGTCTCTGTGGATAGGTCTGCTGCCAATCTAATGTTTCTACCATTGTAGGTTACAGACCTCTTGTCCCGAGCTGCTTTCAGGATTTTCTCTTTGTCTCTGAGACTTGTGAGTTTTACTATTAGATGTCAGGGTGTTGACCTATTTTTATTGATTTTGAGGGGGGTTCTCTGTGCCTCCTGGATTTTGATGCCTGTTTCCTTCCCCAAATTAGGGAAGTTCTCTGCTATGATTTGCTCCAATATACCTTCTGCCTCTCTCTCTCTTTCTTCTTCTTCTGGGATCCCAATTATTCTCATGTTGTTTCACTTTATGGTATCACTTATCTCTCGAATTCTGCCCTCATGATCCAGTAGTTGTTTATCTCTTTTTCTTATCTTCTTTATTCTCCATCATTTGGTCTTCTATATCACTAATTCTCTCTTCTGTCTCATTTATCCTAGCAGTTAGAGCCCCCATTTTTGATTGCACCTCATTAATAGCCTTTTTGATTTCGACTTAGTTAGATTTTAGTTCTTTATTTCTCCAGAAAGGGATTCTTTAGTATCTTCTATGCTTCTTTCAAGCCCAGCTAGTATCTTTATAATCGTCATTCTGAACTCTAGTTCTGACATCTCACTAATGTCTGTATTGATTAGGTCCCTGGCAGTCGGTACTGCCTCTTGTTCTTTTTTTTGAGTGAGTTTTTCCATCTTGTCATTTTGTCCAGAGGAGAATAGATGAATGAGAGAACAAAACGCTAAAAGGGTAACAACGACCCCAGAAAAATATACACTAAACAAATCAGAAGAGACCCGAAACTAGGGGGAAAAGAAAGAGAGAGAGATAAAAAAAAAGAATATGATAAGACTGGTGAATAGAACAGAGCCATCGTGCTCCCTGCTCAGTGGGAAGCCACACAGATTTTGGGTGTATTTTCATCTGTTAGAAGAAATTGCCTCCCAAAATTTTAAAGAAAGAAAAACATATATATACAAAAATATATAAATAAATAGGATGAAGGGATGGAATATGATTGTAAAGATAAAAATTAAAAAGGACTTTAAAAAAGGAATTGATAAGAAGTTGGTTGAAAAAAGAACAAAAAAAATTTAAAAAAAAAGAAGAGAATGTGATCAGGCGGGAGACTAGGACAAAGTCATACACTAGATTTAGGGTATATTTTGGTCGGTTAGAAGAAACCATATCCCAAAATTTTAAAGAAAGAAAAACTTATACATATACCAAAAATAAGGTTAAATACAATGAAGGGATGGAATATGACTCTAAAAATGAAAATTAAAAAAAAGATTTTAAAAAAGGCATTGATAAGATGTTGGTTGAAAAAGGAAAGAAAAATTAAAAAAAAAAAGAAACAGAAAAAGAAAAAGAAAAAAATAAAGAAAATTTAAAAAATTAACTTTGAAAGACTAAAGATTCATGGGGAAAAAAAGCCATGAATTCTATGTGCTGTATTACCCTAGCACTGGAGTTCTGCCGTTCTCATTGATCGGTAAATTTGTTCTTGGCTGGCTGTTCTTGCTGATTTTCTGGGGGAGGGGCCTGTTGCCATGGCTCCCAAATGTCTTTGCCGGAGGTAGAATTGCCCCGCCCTTGCCAGTCCGGGCTAAGTAATCTGCTCGGGTTTGCTCTTGGGAGCTTTTGTTCCCTGCAAGCTTTCTGCACAGCTTTGGAGGACGAGAGTGAAATGGTGGCCTCCCAATCTCCGCCCCGGAGCCGAGAACTTGGGGCCCCGCTCCTCAGTGAGCCCCCTGGGTGGCTCTTAAGCATCTGCCTTCGGCTCAGGTCAGGATCCCAGGAAGTCCTGGGATGGAGCCCCACATCGGGCTCTCTGCTCCGCGGGAAGCCTGCTTCTCCCTCTCCCACTCCCCCTGCTTGTGTTCCCTCTCTCGCTGTCTCTCTCTCTGTCAAATAGATAAAATCTTTAAAAAAAAAAAAAAAAAGAACAGCTTTGTACTTTCAGATGTTAACGTCCATGTGAATTACCTGGGGATGTTGTTAAAATGCAGATTCTGGTTCAGCAGGTCTGGGGTGAGCCTGAGTGAGATTCTGCATTTCTAAACTGTTCATGAGTAGTGGTGACCACCAGATGAGTAGCCAGGGTTTAGAGTTTATTCAGATGTTTTCAAGGTTCTTTATAATCCATCAGCAACAATTTTAATTCCAATAATGCAGTGAGGAAAACCAATTCCAATAATGCAGTGAGGAAAACCTGAATCTTCCAAACTAATATTCCTGAGGCACACGATGTACAGTGCTCCCTCCACCTCCCCACCTTCCCCCAGGAAGCACACACTTTTTACTGAACTATTCAAGACTTAGTTCAAGAATCTTTACTCCACAAAACCTTCCTGACCATCATGGACTCCTTTGGGCAGGTGTCTCTCTTAGAGATTTTATTGTACTGCATCGTTCTTATGTGGTTGTCCCTCTTCCTCATTTGTGAGCCTTCCAAAGGGCAGACCCTTACAGCCATAGGACCTGGTATGGCATCAGACACATGGATATACTTCCACCAATATTCGTTGCATGAAGAACATATGAGTTTATATCTTGTGATCCAAGGCCCTGCAATCAATACTAAAGTGCAAATCAATCAGTCAAAGTGCTTTTTATCTTGTAAATGAAAATGTAAATTCAAATGTAAATAAAATAATCTTTCTTAAGAGCCCTAGGAAAAAGCTACCAGTGAGTTAATACGTTTGACTAATAGAAGGAAGTGTAGTAACTAAAGACACCAGAGGTTCACTACGGCAGTTAATTAATTGACAAGCTAGAATTCATGATCAAAACTAGAGGCTAATCAAAAAAAAAAAAAAATGAAATCTTGCCATTTGCAACGACGTGGATGGAACTAGAGGGTATTATGCTAAGCGAAATAAGTCAATCAGAGAAAAACAAGTATCATATGATCTCACTGATACATGAGGAATGCTTAATCTCAGGAAACAAACTGAGGGTTACTGGAGTGGTTGCGGGTGGGAAGGATGGGGTGGCTGGGTGATGGACATTGGGGAAGGTATGTGCTATGGTGAGCACTGAATTGTGTAAGACTGATGAATCACAGACCTGTACCTCTGAAACAAATAATACATTATATGTTAACAACAACAAAAAAGAAGATAGTAGGAAGGGAAAAATGAAAGGGGGGAATAGGAGGGGGAGACGAACCAGGAGAGACTATGGACTCTGAGAAACAAACTGAGGGTTTTAGAGGGGAGGGGGGTGGGGGGATGGGTTAGCCCGGTGATGGGTATTAAGGAGGGTATGTACTGAATGGAGTACTGGGTGTTATATGCAAACAATGAATCATGGAACACTACATCAAAAACTAATGATGTAATGTATGGTGACTAACATAATAAAATTAAATTAAATTTTAAAAAAACCTAGAGGCTAAAAATAGAGATTCAAATAATAATAAACTAGTAGGATTTAGGGTCAAGTCATAGGCTATCTATGGTGTGTACATGTGTACTGGTGCATACGGTGGGGGGGTATTTCTGGCACCTACTTGTTCACACCCCAGTTTGGTTGACTTCCTAAAAATTCCACTTTCCCATCTTCAGAGTCCCATCCCTACCTTGACACACAAAGGTCACATGGGGACCAGGAACTAATTAGTGGCTTAAACAGCCACTATCAATGACACCAAAATATTAATTTGATAATATACAATAAAAATAAACCAGTCCATGTCTCCAATAAGCACTGTATAAATACCAAATTAGAATATCTATTTCATTTCTGTATAAGTTACATATTCACTTAAGTATAATAATATTATTATAATAATATGTAAGTATTATTACAGCACAAATATTACTTATAGTATATACTACAAAGGTATTGTTATAGTATTATTTATTAAGCACTTAGTATGTGCCAAATACTTTCCTAGGTGCTGAGGATACAGCAATGAATAAAAGCAAACCCTACCTTTGCAGAGCTCACATTTCAGGGTAATTTAAGAAACTAGATAAATATACATTCCAGAATGGCACTTTGGCAATATTTTTTTTCTTTACCTTCTTCAGTGTTCCCTCCTTCACTTAAAAGTAAGGCTTTTCTTGAGTGACTACTTCATATCCTTTTGTGCCCAATGATGTGATGGTAGCATTATTGTTCCCTCCAAAAATATTCTCCAAAAGATTCATCCAAAATATTGCTGGATGGCTGATTTTCAGGAAAATCTGACCCATCTCCATTCAGCACAAGATGCAGAACAGTAGGGTCTCTGTGTGGAGTTGTTTACATCTACTCAAGTTCCCCTTCTTTTGGAAGATAAACTAGTATGTGAGTTAAAGAGAACATACAGATATGATTTATTTTTTTCAACCAATTTTGCTAATATTCCATACGCCTTGGACAGAAGACAATAAATATCTCTGTGTTTGGATGAAGGTCCTTGACTTATCATAGGATTATGAGAAATTGGTGCTTATGAATAAAAACTGACTTTTTAGCAAACAAGATGGGAATAATTAAGAATCATTCCAAGCAAACTGTATAATAGTGGGCTCTTCCACTGATCATATTTTCACAAATAGTCTGGTAGAAGAATGCACAATGAAATCTTTAGATTTACATCCACATTCAGAGCCTCTCTTGTAGTGACATGACAACCTACGGGGTAGAAACATCTGGAAGGTTTCCCAAAATTGTGTGGTTGGTCAGAAAAGATGCACATAATTGTCATTTCTAGGCAAATATGTAAGGCAGTGCATTTTTATAAAAAACAATCCATAGATTTTTTTATGTAATTGTGGGTTATACTACTACTACATTCCAGGATGGGGATTTATGAACCCTTCCCTAAAGCCATGATTCCCTTGAATTAAATTCTAACTTGATCATCTGCTAATTGTAATACTACAATACTGATAAGGCTGCTGTCACTGTTGTCTTTGTCTTCTTTGTGCAGACTTGGGCTGTCCCCAACTCACCCTGGACAGCTATAAAGAGGAGTAACATAGTGGGCATTATCCACAGCTCTGTCCCAGACTCCTTGCACTTCTCCCCTTGCACCAACGCAAACTGACTATTCATCAATTGGAAAGATGGGTATTATTCACACAGTTACAGCCACCATCCTCAAGTCTTACAGATTTGAATTTGAAAGCCCTGACTTTCTGATCCTAACACTTTTTGGATATTCTAACAAAACTGACAGCTCCTCATGACTGACAGAACCAATACACACTCTCTTCCCAGTCACTTTGGCTAAACCTTTGCCTGGCCAGAAAGGAAGACAAGAAAATGTTAAAGAGATACAGTAGGGGATAGAGAGAAAACATCAAAGCCTTTATTCAGATATCCTTGAATTTTTAGTGACACTGGATAGGGCATTAACCCTCTGGTATACTCATGAATAACAACGTTAATGTGATTGAATATTTTTCCATCAAAATTCATCCCAAGGAGAAGGTATTAATATCTTAAAACAAAACCATACACACATTTCCACCTACTTGTATATGTGTTTGGTTGATTCCAATGCATGTACCTTTTGGCTAACTGATGAAGAGGCTTATTAAATGGGGATAGGAGCTTGAAATTTGGAAACAGATGGTTCACTGGGAAATATGATTTGATGCTCAACAGATTGAAAAACCTATAGAACTATGGATTTTCTGTTCTCGTTATTTTTAATACATTGCATTTACAGATGTTTAGCATCATTAAACTTTTCACCATTTCTTTCAACCTCCATTGGTTTATGTTATGAACACAAAATAGTAATTCACATGTAAGGAAAACCTGTTCACTAAATCTCTCATAAGAAGCCTAGGACTCAGAGCTACAAGATCTTGTTTTTAAGTCTGACTGTCACTGACATGCTTTATGTAAATTACCTAATTTCTGAGCTTCAAACCTCATTTGTAAAATAGGATTATAAGGACCTACACTACAGGCTTGTTGTGAGGAGTAAATGAGATGAAACCTGTAAAGCACTTTGTTGACTATAAAAAATTATATAGGTGTTAAGTACTTTAATTTAAACAACTTTTAATAATCTTGGAATGCTTCAGAATAACTACTTTGAAATAAAAATAACAAATGATGTCACACAAGATACTCTAGGTATAACCCTTTTCATCCCCTGAAAAGCATTAAATAATATTCTTCTCTCAGATGCCCTCACAGTACAGGTCACATAGAAAAATCCAAAGAGAGAATCAAAATCCATTTTATGTGTGTAGAAATGTACTAGTTTTTAACTCTTTATTACATTTTTAGCAGAATTATCTTCCTAATTAAAATTTTAGCTCTGCTACTCTCTAGCCCAGTTCTCTATCTCAATGGAAAACAAGCCCAAGAAAGGGAAAAATTCTTTGAGTGAATTTTCCGACACCTGCCCCTACCCATGAAGAGCTTTCCAAACCAATGTCTCACATTCTTGATCTCTGATCTGAAGTTTGGAAAAACCAGGCCTTTTTGGCACTGATCCTAAGAAAGAGCCTGGAAATCAGTGGTCCAACACATTGAATCACAAAATAAATGAAATATTTGACTATTATACCTGATCTAAACAGCCTTTATAATGCTGTTATCAAGAGGGCAAAACTAACCAAAATTGCATTGTGAAAAAGGACAGAAGAATGTCACTGAGAGACAGAGAATCCCTACTTGTCTTTCCTTCTTCCACAAATACTTTCTCTCTAGCATAAAGTATTCAGAGTGCCAACTGTATACTCAGCACTATGGAGGCTACAGCAGAATTAATTATAAGCCTTGATCCCAAGAGATAGCCTGGAAAAGGGAAAGAGGGAAATGGATGAGCCTGACTCTATACTTCACTGTACTGGGTTTTGCCAACATTTCCCCTCACATTGCAGACAGCTGTCATTAGTCCAGCTTAGCCCTGTGAAGTTGGTATTCTCAACCTTCTTTGACACAAAGGAAGCTGTGAATCAGAGACATTAAGTGACCTGCCTGATGCCACAGAGCTGGTAAATGGCCATGCTATGATTTAAAGCTAGATCCACCTGACACCAAAATTGATGCACAACAAGTTAGAGCAAAACAGTCAAAGATAATGGAACAAAGTGCCCTGTAGGTGGTGCATCTGGAAAGCATCACCACCTAAGGTCCAGAAATAAGAACAAGCTTGGTACATGCTGAGGACTATGAAGAGACAGGGCTGGGTTCTGCCTAGAGGCCTAGAAGGAAATGAAGTTGGTCAGTTGAGCGTGAGGCCATAGGAATCTTGACAGGAGTACCGGGGACCAGATATGTTTGGAAACATCAGTCTCAAGGAAGCCACAGAATTCTTTGGAACCCTGGGTAAGCATAATCTTCAAAAATCCAAAACTCTCTGTACAGATTCAGTAAGTGTTGCAAAGTTCACTGTGCCCTCCACTTGGCTTTGGAAAAACTGATAGGATAAATTACTGATACTATTTGGCTGTTTTCATGTTCCAGGAAAGCAAGCAATGGGCCTGCTGTAGTGGGTGAAATGAAAATAACTGGCTGAGAAACATCTTGTGCTGAACATTCTCCCATAGCACTCTCTAAACTAAGTAATGAGGACTGGGCTTTGGGGCCTTCTTAAAGAGGACTGATCTCTTGGCATCTACCAACTGTTTGTGATTTCTCCATCCACCTTCTTCAAATAAGATTTGAAAGGGACAAACCTGAGACCTGTTCTAAGATTTCTCTCTCTCCCTCTCTCTCTCTCTCAGCAGAGCCACAGAAAGCACTGGAAAACAGAAATGCTTAATCTATAATGAAGCAAAAAAGATGGAAGTTCTCATCTGCTCAATGGGCCTTCTAAACCTTAGCTCATTTTTGGCTACCAGTCCTGTTTTATACCTTCTAACTGGAGAGATGAGAAATACACTTGACCATGGGAATTTTAAACGGAAATTCACATTATGACTTGTTTCAAGGTGATTACTTTAAGAAATTCCAGGACTCACCAGCTGACAGTGAACATCAGGGCAAAGAAGGACACATTTATAAGGGCCTGCAATTACTAACTGTGTTAGGGAACTTCAAAGGAGTAATAATCTCATTAGAGGGCTCTCTGTGTTGGTTGCATAGACAGGGTGACTCCCACCAGGAAGAATCCATATTCTTCTCTTCTATAGCCTATTGCTAGGGAAAAAATGGATCCTGACCCATAATCGGGTTTTGTCATGAGACAGTTCTGAATTCCAATTTCAGCTCCCCTTTTTACTAACTGTGTAACCTCAGCCAAGTTATTAGACTCATCTATGCTTCAATTTCTTCATTTGGAAAAATGGAGGTGATGGTACATACCTCACAGGGTTGTTAGGTATCTTACATAGGAGCTCAGTAAACATAACTCCTCCATCCCCTTGTGACTTCTAATGCAGAAATTCAAGGAAGAGACTTTTTCAACATATTAAGAATTTAAAAATTTCTCCGTCAATAAAGAGTTGCTAAGCATCTACCTCAGTCCAGAAATCTTGCTAGGACTTCAGCTACAACACACACCAAAGAACCTGACCTCAGTCTCAGAAAATTTGTACAATGTATCATCAAACAGATAAGCATGCAGAGAAGCAAGATGTGCTCATTAAGAATGAACAGAGATCCATCTAGAATCCATGCCTCTTAACCACTCTGGCCTCAGTGGCAATCAAGGATTTGGGTCAGATCCTTTTAAAACCAGTTTAATTGAGGTAAAATTGATATACAATAAATGGTATGCCTTTAAAATATACAATTTGATCACTTTTGACATGTATATACACAATGAAACCATCGCCAAAATCAAGATAATGAACACCTCCAAAATACTCCTCAGGCCCATTTTAAATCCGTCCTTCCCACCACTCCCAGTCCCTGCCCTAGAGCCTCAGGCAAACTCTGACCTATATTCTATCATTCATTTAGATACATTCACATTTTCTAGAATTTTATACAACTGGAATCACATAGCATGTACTATTTTTTGGTAACTCAAGCAGGTTGTTATAAGTTCCTTCTTTTTATTGCTGAGCAGTGTTCCATTGATTGGATATCCCGCAATTTATTCATTGACCTATTGATGAACATTTTGGTTCTTTCCAGCCTTGGACTATTAAAATAAAGCTAGTATAAATATTCCTGTATAATTCTTTGTATGTACATATGCTTTCCTTTCTTCTGGATAAATACCTGGGAGTGGAGTGGCTGGTACATTTTCAAACTTTTTCCAGAGTGGTTGTAATATTTTATATTACCTGCCAGCACTGTATGAGAACTCCAGTTGTCTTATATCCACACAAACACTTGGTATGATCAGTCCTTTTAATTTTGGCCATTTGAAAATATGTGTAGTAGTAGCTCACTGTGGTTTTAATTTGAATTTCTTAATGCCTAATGATGTTGAGCATTTGTCATGTGATAATTTGCTATTTGTATATCTTCTCTGGTAAAGTGCTCAAATATTTTACACATTTTTAAATTGTGTTGTTTTCATATGGTTGAATTTTGAGAGTTTTTTTATACATTCTGGATACAAGTGTCTGAACAAATATATAACTGGAAACTGCTTTCTCTCAGTCTGTGGTTTGTCTTTAATTCTCTTGGTGACTTTCAAAGAGCACAAATTAATTTTGATGAAATCTAAATTATCGATGGTTTCTATTACGGATCAAGTTTTTGGTGTTATACCTAAAATCTTTATCTAACCCAAGTCACGAAGATTTTTTTCTTTTATTTACCTCTAGAAGTTTCATACTTTTAGGTTTTAAATTTAGAGCTATGATTCCTTTTACATTTTGTATATGATATGAGGTACAGATCAGATTTGTTTTGGTTTTCTTGTTGTTATTGCTGTTGTATTCTTTTGTTGTTGCTTTTTTTGCAGAAGGATATATAATTGTCCCAGCACCATAATGGAAAAGATGATCCTTTCTCCACTTTACAGTCTCTCCTCCCAGACTTTGTGCTATGTTTGCAAAGCACTGAATTTCTACATATCTTAGCACCCTCAATATACACTTATTATTTTGGCTCTAAACAGTAGGTTATCTTTTAAAGAGATTTAAATCTTTAAAAGTCTGTATGTTTAGTTAAAATGTAGTTAACATTGTTAGCACTCTTTATTCTTTTGTGTAGGTCCATATTTCTGGCTGGTATCACTTCCTTTATACTTGAAGGACTTCCTTTTACATTTCCTTCTAGCTCAGGTCTGCTAGTGATGAATTCATTCATTCATTCATTCATTCATTCATTCATTGTATATGTGAAAAAGTATTTCTCCTTCAATTTTGAAAGATATTTTCACCAGGCAAAGAATTCTAGTATGACAGTTCTTTTTTCCTTTCAGTACTTAAAGATATTACTCCACTGCCTCCCACCTGGCATTGTTCCTGATGAGAAATCTGCCATCTTCTGTATCTTTGTTCCTCTATGAAATTTATCTTTGTTCTGTGGGTACTTTTAAGATTTTCTCTTTATCACTGATTTTAATGATTTGAGTATCATGTGTCATGATGTAATTTTCTTCATGTTTCTTGTGTTTATGTTCATTTAACTTCTCGAATCTACAGTTTTATAGTTTTTATCAAATTTGGAATTTTTTCTGACATTCAAATTCTTTTTATCTCAGACATTATAATTTTCATCTCTTGAAGCTGGGTTAGGACTTTTTAAAAAATATATATTTTATTTATTTGAAAGAGAGAGGAGCAGAGGGGGAGCGAAAGGGACAAGCAGACTCCACACTGAGTATGGAACCCAAAACAGGGCTCAATCCCACGACCCTGAGATCATGACCTCAGCCGAAACCAAGAGTAGGTCACTTAACTGACTGGGACCCTGGGCTGGGTCTTTTTTTATATCACCCACTCTTCTACTTAAAATGTTCAATCTTTCCTGTTGCTTCTTAAATATAATGAATACAATTTTAATTATTTTAATTTTTATTGCTAGTGCCATTATCTATGTCAAGTCTGGGTCATTTTCCATTGATTGATTTTTCTCACTATAGATAGTATTTTCCTGTTTGTTTGAATGCCTGGTTATCATTAACAGATGCCAAAAAGTGTGAGTTTTACCTTGCTGGGTGCTGGATATTTTATAATCCTACATATACGTTCATATTCTTTGTTATGTAATGAAGTTAAGTTACTTGGCAAAAGTAACATATCCTTGAACTTGGGGGAAGATGGTGGAGTAAGAGGACCCTAAGTTCATCTCATCCCACAGATACAACTAAAAAATACTCTCATCAGTGTAAGCAACCCAGAAAACCACTTAAAGACTGACAGAACAAACTGCACAACTATATGTAAAGAAGCCACACTGAAGAGGGTAGGAAGGGCAGAGATGTGGTGGGGAGCTAAAGGGACCAGGCCATCTGTGGAGTGAGGAGAGGGGAGCCAGGAGCCCTGGGCAAGGAGAGGGGAGAGAAACAGACCCTTAGGCCAATGAGCCCATGCAAGGAAGATTAATCCCCATAACATTTGGCTTTGAAAATTAGAGGGGCTGAATTCTGTGAGTTCTTAAAACCAGTGGACTTAAGGCTGGGAATTTAAAAAATCAGCAGGCTAGGCTCTGGGAGAGCTGGGAAGGTAAGAGGAAGCTGAGTCCCTGCCCTTAAAGAAACAGCACAACAAAGAGCACACAGAGATACAGAGTAGAAGCAACAGTTTGAAAAACACCTGTGACATACAAGAGGGAGAATTATTTACTAATCTCAGAGTGTGCCCCAAAAGGGCAGTGTTCACTGAGGGAATTCTCTAGGAACAAAGGAGCTGGCAGGTGCCATCTCCCTCCTCTGCTCCCCCCCAGCATAAACACACAGCCACCTGTGGGAACTGGCATGGCACCAACATTTACTACCTAACTTACTTTCACCAAGCCCTGTGCCCATCCCTCCTACCCCCACAACTTCCACAATCTGCAGATCTGCAGATCTGCTCTTTCCAGTCATGCTTGCCTCAGTCCCACCACTGCGGGTTCCCTCCCCCAGAAGACTGGCACACCTTATTAAAATTGTGCACCCTGCCCATGCATGCTTTGCAGATCTGCCCTGGCCAGTCCTGGTTCTGGTGGGGTGGCAGCAGCAAGACTCATTTCACAAGCAGGCCAGCATGCACATTGTTCAAACTGTGTGCCCCATCCCAGCCACCCAGTCTCAGCAGTGGCAGCAGTGGTACATCCCCCATTGCTGGCATGCAAACCTTGTGGGAACCACTCAACCCACCCCACCTTCAATGTGCTCTTGGTCAGAGCACATTCAAACTGGGCTACAAGCCTAGCAGTGTGCAAGCAACCCCAAAAGGGTCCAGCACCACTCCAAAGTGGCTCTGGCCCTGGGGTGAGTAAAAGATAATCACACACACCAATCAGACATTGCAGACAGTTGGTGTGATTGCAGGGACTGCCCACTGACAAAAACTTCTCAGGGGACAACACAGGGAAAGCAACCTGTAGTTTGGTGCTATTGCATCTCTGGCAAATGCCTGGTCTGATTCAACTCAAGCCCAAGGCAGCCCCAGACTGGTCCACTAATACCACAGGGATCAAACACTGCCCACAACAGGCAAAGAGAGCCACTGAAGACAAATGGACCAAAGGAACAAGCAGCCAAGACACAACAGCAGGGTACACATAACACACCTAGGAGACACCCCTGAAGTGCCAGATTCCAGTGAACAGGAGACACTGCACTTCAGGGCACTGCAGGACCTCTTCCTAAGGCCATTACTTTCAAAGGCAGGAGATGTAACTGACTTTCTTAACACACAGCAATGGACCAGAGAGTTAGACAAAATGAGGAGACAGAGGAATATGTTCCAAATGAAAAAAACAGGACAAAACCACAGCAAGAGACCTAAGATAAACAGATATAAGTAATATGTCTGATAGAGAATTTAAAGTAATGATCATAACGATACTCACTGGACTTGAAAAAAGAGTAGAGGACATCAGTGAGACCCTTAACACAGAGATAAAAAGAAATCAGAGATGAATAACACGATAAATGAAATTAAAAATACACTAGATGGAATAAATGGCAGGCTAGAAGAAGCAGAAAAATGAATTAGTGACCTGGAGCAGAAGAATGAATTTATGGAAAGCAATCAAGCTGAGCAGGTGAGAGAAAAAAATTGTACAAAATGATAATAGACTTAGGGAACTCAGCACCTCCATCAAGCATAATAACATTCATATTACAGGAATCCCAGATAAAGAGAGAAAAGAGGATAGAAATTTTCTTTGAAGAAATAATAGTGGAAAAATTCCCATATCTGGGGAAGGAAACATAAATGCAGATCCAGGAGCACAGAGATCCCCCAACAAAATCAACCCAACAAGGTCCACACCAAGATACACAGTAATTAAAATGGCAAAAAGTAGTGATAAAGAGAATTTTAAAAGAAGACAGTTATAAGGGAAACCCCATAAGGCTATAAGCAGATTTTTCAGTAGAAACTGTGCAGGCCGGAAGAAAGTGGTATGATATATTCAAAATGCTGAAAGGGAAAAATCTGCAACCAAGAAAACTCTATCCGGCAAGGCTATCATTCAGAAGAAGGAGAGATAAAGAATTTTCCAGACAAACAAAAGCTAAAGGAGTTCATGGCCACTAAACCAGCCCTACAAGAAATGTTAAAGGGGATTCTTTGAGTGGAAAGGAAAGACCGTAAGAGTAAGAAAAGTAAGAAACACAAAAGCAGTAAAAATAAGTGTATCTATAAAATCAATCAAGGGACACACAAAAGGATGTAAAGAATGACACCATATACCTAAAATGTGGTGGGGACAGAAGTAAACAGTGGGTTCAAACTTAAGTGACCATCAGCTAAATATAGACTGCTATATGCAAAAGATGTTATATACAAACCTAATGGCAACTACAAATGAAAAGCCAGTAATAGATATGCAAAAAATAAAGAGAAAGAAATCCAAGCATATCACTAAAGAAAGCTAACAAAATGTGACAGAAGAGAGCAAAAGAAGGATCAGAAAAGAACCACAAAAGCAGCTACAAAACAAATAACAAAATGGCAATAAATACCTATCTATCAATAATTACTCTGAATGTAAATGAACTAAATGCTTCAATCAAAAGATATAGGGTGATGGAATGGATAAAAAAACAAGACCCATCTATATGCTGCCTATAAGAGACTCATTTCAGACCTAAAGACACATGCAAAGTGAAAGTGAGGGGATGGAGAAACATTTATCATGCAAATAGATGTGAAAAGAAAGCCAGGGTAGCAATACTTATATCAGACAAAATCCACTTTAAAACAGAGTGTAATAAGAAACAAAGAAGAACATTATATAATAATAAAGGGGACAATCTAAAAAGAAGATATAATAATTGCAAATATTGATGCACCCAACATGGGAGTATCCAAATGTATAAAGCAGTTAATAACAAACATAAAGGAAGTAATTAATAGGAATACAATAATAGTAGAAGACTTTAACACCCCACTTACATCAATGGATAGATCATCAAAACAGAAAATCAACAAGGTAACAGTGGCTTTGAAGGACACATTGGACCAGATGGATCTAACAGATATATTCAGAACATTCCATCCTAATAAAGCAGAACACACATTCTTTTCAAGTCTTCATGGAACATTCTCTAGAATAGATCACATATTAGGCCACAAAACAAGTCTCAACAAATTCGAAAAGATCAGTCATACCATGCATCTTTTCTAACCACAACACTATGAAACTAGAAGTCAACCACAAGAAAAAAATCTGGAAAGACCACAAATACATGGAGGTTAAATAGCATGCTACTAAACAATGAATGGGTCAACCAAGAAATCAAAGAAAAAAAATAAAAAATTACATGGAGAGAAATGAAAATGAAAACACGATGGTCCAAAATTTTTTAGATGAAGCAAAAGTGGTTCTAACAGAAAGTTTACAGCAATACAGGCCTACCTCAAGAAGCAAGAAAAATCTCAAACAAACAACCTAACCTTACACCTAAGGAGCTAGAAAAAGAACAAACAAAACCCAAAACCAGCAGAAGGAAGGAAGTAATAAAGATTAGAGCAGAAATAATTGATATAGAAACTAAACAAACAGTAGAACAGATCATTGAAGAAACCAGGAGCTGGTTCTTTGAAAAGATCAACAAAATTGATAAGCCTCTAGCAAGACTCATTAAAAAAAAGAGAGGACCCAAATAAGCAAAATCACTAATGAAACAGAAGAAATAACAACCAATACCACTGAAAATAAACAACTGTAATAGAATACTATTGAACACTTATATGCCAACAAATTGGATAACTTAGAAGAAATGGGTAAGTTCCTAAAAATATAAGTACCAAAGCTGAAGCAGGAAGAAATAGAACATTTGAACAGACAAATTACCAGCAATGAAATTGAATCAGGAATCAAAAAACTTCCAAGAAACAAAAGTCCAGGACCAGATAACTTCACAGAGGAATTCTACCAAACATTTAAAGAAGAGTTAATACCTATTCTTCTAAACTATTACAAAAAAAAAATACAAGAGGAAGAAAAACTTCCAAATTCATTCTATGAGACCAGTATCATTCTGATACCAAAACCAGATAAAGACACCACGAGAGAGAGAGAGAACTACAGGCCAATATTCCTCAAGAATATCGATGCAAAAATCCTCAACAAAATATTAGCAAACCAAATCTAAAAATACATTTAAAAAAATACACCATGATCAAGTAGAATTTATTCCTGGGATGTAAAGGTAGTTCAATATTCACAAAACAATCAATGTGACACATCACATCAATAAAAGAAAAAATAAAAACCATATGATTATTTCAATAGATGCAAAAAAAAATTTGATAAAGAACATATCCATTCATAATAAAAACCCTCTGCAAAGTAGGTCTAGAGGGAACATATCTCAACATAATAAAGGCCTTATATGAAAATCCCACAGCCAACATCATACTCAGTGGTAAAAAAATGAGAGCTCTTCCACTAAGGGTCAGGAACAAGACAGGGATGTCCACCCTCACCACTTTTATTCAACATAGTACTGGAAGTCCCAGCCACAAATTAGACAACATAAAGAAATAAGAGGCATCCAAGCTGGTAAGGAAGAAGTACAGCTCTCACTATTTGCAGATAACATGATACTATATATAGAAAATCTATATATACCATATATACACCATATATATCTGTATACACCAAAAAAAAAAAAAAAAACTAATGGAATTGATAAATAAATTCAGTAAAGTCACAGGATACAAATCAATGTGCAGAAATCTGTTGCATTCCTATATACTAATAATGAAGCAGCAGCAAGTGAAATTAAGAAAATAATCCCATTTACAATTACACCAAAAACAATAAAATATCTAGGAATAAACTTAACCAAAGAGGTGAAAGATTTACACTCTGAAAACTATAAAACACTGATGAAAGAAATTCAAAACAACATAAAGAAATAGAAAGATATTACATGCTCATGGGTTAGAAGAACAAATATTGTTAAAATGTCTATGCTCACCAAAGCAATCTACAGATTTAATGCAATCTTTATCAAAACATCAACAGCATTTTTTATAGAACTAGAACAAACAATCCTAAAATTTGTATGGAACCATAAAAGATCTCAAATAGCCAAAGCAATCTTGAAAAAGAAAGACAAAACTGGAGTTATCACAATTCCAGATTTCAAGTTATATTACAAAGTGGTAGTAATTAAGGCAGTATGGTACTGGCATAAAAATAGACACACATATCAATAGAATAGAAGAGAAAACCCAGAAATAAACCCACAATTATATGGTCAATTAATCTTCAACAAAGCAGGAAAGAATATCCAATGGGAAAAAGATAGTCTCTTCAACAAATGGTGCTGGAAAAACTGGACAGCTATATGCAAACAAATGAAATTGGACCACCATACACAAAAATAAACTCAAAATGGATTAAGGACCTAAATATAAGACCTGAAACCATAAAAATCCTAGAAAACAGCACGGGCAGTATCTCTCTGACATCGGCCATAACATCTTCCTGGATTTGTCTCCTGAGGCAAGGTAAACAAAAGCAAAAATAAACTACTGGGACTGCATCAAAATAAAAAGCTTCTGTACAGCAAAGGAAACAACCAACAAAACTAAAAGACAACTACTGAATGAGAGAAGATATTTGCAAATGACATATCCAATAAAGGGTTAGTATCCAAAATATATAAAGAATTTATAAAAATCAACACCAAAAAAACAAATAATCCAATTAAAAAATGGGCAGAAGACATAAACAGACCTATTTCCAAAGAAGACATCCAGATGAGCAAAAGACATACGAAAAGATGCCTAACTTCACTCATCATCAGGGAAATGCAAATCAAAACCACCACTAGATTTCACCTCACCCTTGTCAGAATGGCTAAAATAAAAAAATTCAGGAAAGAACAAGTTTGGTGAGGACGCAGAGAAAAAGGAACCCTTGTGTATTATTGGTGGGAATGCAAACTGGTGCAGTGACTGTGGAAGACAGTATGTAGGTTTCTGAAAAAATTAAAAATAAAACTACTATAAGATCCAGTAATGGCAATACTGGGGATTTAGCCGAAGAATATGAAAATACTAATTCGAAGGGATATATGCACCCCTATTTATTGCAGCATTATTTGCAATAGCCAAATTATAAAAGCAGCCCAAGTGTCCATCAATAGATGAATGGATAAAGAAGATGTGGTGTGTGTGTGTGTGTGTGTGTGTGTGTGTATAGTGGGATATTATTTAGCCAGAAAAAGAATGAAATCTTGCCATTTGCAACAACAACATGGTTGGAGCTAGAGAGCATAATGCTGAGTGACATAAGTCAGAGAAAGACAAATACCTTATGATTTCGCTCATATGTGAAATTTAAGAAACAAAACAAACAAACAAAAGAAAATAAAACAGACTCTTAACCATGAGGAACAAAGAGATGGTTACCAGAGTGGAGAAGTGGGTGGGGAGAATGGGTGAAGGAGGTGAAGGGGATTAAGAGTACACTTATCTTAATGAGCACTGAGTAATATATAGAACTGTTGAATCACTATTTGTACACTTGAAACTAATATAACACTGTATGCTAACTATACTTGAATTAAAATTTAAAAAAAAATTAAGTAACATATCCTTTTGTTTCTTACTTTCAAGCACTGTTATTTTGGACCAAAGAAGTTTTAATCTAGGTTAATTTTCCTGCTAATGAGGTAAACCTTTCTGAGTATTTTATCTGATGCCCAATCAATTTTTATATGTACCACTCTGGCTAGTGAAAACAGGCAGTATTCCCAACCCCGTGTGAGCTTTGGGGATTTTTTCCCCTCTAATTGTTCAAGGTGATTCTTTTCCTGGCCTCAGGTTGTTTAATCACACAATATTCTGGTCAATACTCAATCACTTAAAGGAACACTTTGCAGATCTCCAGAGATTTCTCGCTCAACATTTCTCTCTTCCCTTATTCTGCTCTATAAATTCTACCTTCCTCAGCATCCCTAGACTTCCACTTCCATCTCCTCAACTCATGGAGGCTGTGAGGCTTGGCCTGGGTTCCTCCTCCTTGCTCTGCGGCATAGACATTTTCTCTAGGAAATCAGTTGGGGCAACTGTAGGATTTATTTGTTTCTCTGATGTCCAACATTTCATATATTTTGTCTAATTTTTTAGTCCCTTCAAATCACAAACAGCAGTCTTTGGGCTAAATATCTCCCAGCCCTAATTTTTAAAAAATCATTTAAAGTTAAAATAATGGAGGGCATGGATAGCTAGGCTGAAAAATTCCCTTAGGTTCGAGTGGAGTTTTTTGTATTTTTTGTTTTGTGTTTCTACTCTATTAACAAATGGACTCTGTAAGTTTATTTCAGTAAAATAACTCAAATTAAAATGTGCATAAATGGCATCTAGATGGTGACAAATATTTTTCAATTCCCATCATTAATTAACAAATTAATTTTATCTATGTTTTACCCTTTCGTCTTCATTCTTCTTGATCCCTGCTCAGTCAGTGTTAACAGTACCTTCCTTCCTTAAATGCTTTTCCCCTCGGCCTTGTAACACTACACTTCACATAAGACTTTAACTATTTCTTGACTGGTCCCTATCTATTTGCTTTTCCATTTTCCCCCTTCACCCTCCTTACAACAGTTGTTCGTAGGTTCAGTCTTTTGCCATCGCCCTCCCTTCCATGTGCCCTCCAATGGAATCTCCCTTTTCTATGCTAAGAACTTACTAAATCTAAATTTGTGATCCAAATTTTCTTTCAGGTTTCAGTCATGTAGAACCACATTCCCATTAGACACTTACTAGACTCCCTCATTCCTCAGTTCTCAACTGACCTCATTATCTTTCATTGTCCCCTACCTTTCTCATCTCTATCAACTGACATGATCATTCTCCTAGCAACCCAAGCTTTCAATCTTGTAGTAATCCATGTTTCATTTGAGCCTCTTTTATACCTTAAGCCAGGCAGTCACTTAACTTTACCTTTGTTTTCTGTAAAATCTTTCACTAATCTTCTGTCCCTTTCCACAGCCTCCACTCTGATCTAAACTCAATACCTCATGGTGTGTGATGATAAAGCCAGGATGAATACCTGGATCTTCTGTAGAGACCTAATTCAGGGTTGCTTAATAAGTGCTTCCGGGTTGTTTCTGGCTGTATATATCAAATAAACGAATTGGTAGTTTCTTGTAATAGTGGATCATTTCACTACATAATGCTATTACTGCTTCCAGAACTACAAGCCTAATATTTCACTCCTCTTCCTGTGTACAAAGCCTAAGGGCATCATTTTTCAGATTTTCCATTCTCAGAACAAAGTGAACATAATGCAGAAAACTGACAGAGGTCTGCAAGTCCCTCCTATGAAACACATTCAATTTCATAATTCCTATGCTAGACTTACAGCTTTGACTTATTTATCATCCCTTTAAACTTTTTAAAAGCCAATACATTTATCAGTTATTCTCCATATCAATATTCACTAAAGGAAGATGCTTTTGAAAAGTAAAGTGAAGGCAAGTAAAGCAGAATTTCCTTCAAACAATCCAGGGGATTTAGAATATAAATATGAATATTTAATCACGGAACCCCAGGACATTACATTGAAATTCTCGACTTCCATGTGATTTGGGTCAAGCATAAACTTTCAGTCCCTCTTTTGCATACCAGGAGATGATAAACTATCAGCAAGGGAAACTATTATCTAGATCATTTGAAGGAGGCAGGAGTTCTTGGGCTATTTTAAAGAGGGAAGGAAATGCTAAGAAATCAGTTAATATACTAAAAATGAGGGGGCGCCTGGGTGGCTCAGTCGTTAAGCGTCTGCCTTCGGCTCAGGTCATGATCTCAGGGTCCTGGGATCGAGCCCCACATCAGGCTCCCCACCCGGCGGGAAACCTGCTTCTCCCTCTCCCACTCCCCCGCTTGTGTTCCCTCTCTCGCTGTGTCTCTCTCTGTCAAATAAATAAAAATAAAAAATAAATTAAAAAAAAATATATATATATATATACTAAAAATGAAACCCAGGTGTTTTTAAAGACACTGCTGGGCAAATAAACTTAAAATAGAGGGGTGACTACCAAGGACTCTCTGTCAGGGTTGCTTCACTATGGCACTATTGATATCATGGGCTGGGTGATTCCTTGCAGTGAGGGGCTGTCCTATGCATTGCAGGATGTGTAACAGCATCCCTAGATTTTACCCACTGTTGCCAGCAGCATCCATTCAGTTGTGACAACCAAAAATATCTCTATACACTGCCAAATCCCCTGGGGGGAAAAATTGTCCCCACTTGAGACCTACTGCTATATATTAATGAGCAATATCATCACTTATAAAGCCTCCTTTTTCAAGGCCACTAAATGAAGCAACACATGAAGTGAAAACTTCAGGATGGGAAAACTCATAGTTATTAAAGAGTATCACAGGTCTTTGGTATTCATATTTTCTTTTATATCCACTAATTTCAGTGGTTACCAGTGTGGTTTCTTCCTTCCTTCCTTCCTTCTTTCCTTCCTTCCTTCTTTCCTTCCTTCCTTCTTTCCTTCCTTCCTTCTTTCCTTCCTTCCTTCTTTCCTTCCTTCCTTCTTTCCTTCCTTCCTTCCTTCCTTCTTTCCATTTCTTTCATTCCTTTCAATCCTTTCTTACTATCCCCAAATTCAAGAGAATGAAGATTTGCACTAGAGAACACAAGGCCATTTTAAAAAATTTTTTTCAGGTAAAACAGCATTTTAAGTTACACATTGAAAGTCTACAAGGAAGGGAAGAAGATGTTACAGTCTTTAAATGAATAAGCAGAAATTGAAATCAACATGTATACAGTTGCAAAGAGATAAAGTTCTCAATTGTAAGAAGAAAGCAAGGAAAAAAAGTCTGTTTTCCTACTTATTTAACAGTTTGGGCAGGAAAAAAAGAAGCATTAAAGTTGTCATCATAAAGTGCTTGCTGGTGACTCCAGCATCTTTTCATACCTCTCAGAAAGTCTTGTATCTTTTAAAAAATTAGTATGGTCCTATCTTACCATACCAACTAAGAACTGCAATCAGTTTAACAGTGATAATAATAGTGACTTAAACAAAATAGGATTATATTTCTTTTTCACTTAAAATAAGTGAAAGCTACTAAGGTAGGCTCCATGGTCCCCAGGGACTCAAATTTCTTCTTTCCACTCAACTCTCCTTAGCATATGGCTAAATAGGGCCTCCATGGGGAAAACATCACAGGGCCCTAAGGTCCTCCAATAGGTGGATGAACCTGCCTCCCTCACAGTGATAGACAGCCCTTCTTATCATCACCCTTCTATCATCACCCACATGATGCTTCCTGGCATACCTGGCCTTTGCACGCAGGTGTTTGAGACAGCTTTATTAATATGGAACAACCTCACTTTACCTTACTGAAAAATTAATTCTGTCAATTTTAAATGACATCTCCCTTTTTGAATTTGAAACACATGGAAGGAAGGAAGGAAGAGAAGAAAGAAAGAAAGAAAGAAAGAAAGAAAGAAAGAAAGAAAGAAAGAAAGAAAGAAAGAAAGAAAGAAAGAAAGAAAGAAAGAAAGAAAGAAAGAAAGAAAGAAAAGAAAGAAAGGAAGAGGAAGAGGAAGAAAGAAAGAAAGAAAGAAAGAAAGGAAGAAAGAAAGAAAGAAAGAGAAAGAAAGAAAGAAAGAAAGAAAGAAAGAAAGAAAGAGAAAGAAAGAAAGAAAGAAAGAAAGAAAGAAAGAAAGAAAGAAAGAAAGAAAGAAAGGGAGGGAGGAAGGGAGGGAGGAAGGAAGGAAGGAAGAAAGAAAAAGGCAAGGCAAGGGAAGGGAGGAAGAGGGAGGGAGAGAGGAAGGAAGAGAAGAAGGGAGGAAAGGAGGGTGGGAGGAAGGGACTGAAGGAGGAAGAGAGGGAGATATAGATTATTGACTTCTTCAAGTACCTCTTTTCTTTTCTTCCCATGGAATGTGAAAATAACTCTCAGTGGAAAAAATATTGGGGTGGAGGAACTATGACAAATGGTCCACTATGAAACTGGCCAGTCCATATTTAATAGAACTCTAATGGCTCATTTCAACCTCTGCCTGACAAGAATGTAAGCCACACCAGTTAAGAAAAACTGATCCTTTTCCTTTCTCATGTCTGAATATTACACATAAAATATACAGTTCTCCCAGTTAGTTACAATTACACACATATATGCCTATTAAATTAAACATACCTTGACTACAAATGCAATTAATATTTGATTCAGGTGATCAAGAAAATAGCTAATGATCCTAGAGCCTTTACTATGTGCCATTGTATTTTACTTATATTATTCATTCAATTCTCCAAGTACATGAAGTATTATTATCGAATCCATTTCTCAGAAGATAAGACTGATACTCAGAGAGAGGTTGAGTATTGACCCAAGCCAATGATGGATCTGGAACTAGCTAACTCCAAAGCCAGTGTCTTAGTCACTACTATCCCAATTTGTAAATAATATATCATTTAAGTATATTTTAAAAATGAAGTAGGATGTAGTGAACCATGAAAGATATTATGTGGCTCTCTTCTAAAAGGAAATACCCTGTGTTCCCTATCATTTTTACAATATTCTTTCTATTTTTTTAATGCAATGCATCTCATGAGGGATACAACGATATTGCTATATAACAGAGGTGCCAAATATTCACTCTGTACCTAAAAGGAAGATTTTCATTTTCAATATGAGAAAACATTACTTCCATAATCATAAATAAATAATTTTGAAAAGATGTGGTGATTTCTTCCTGAAAGGTAAAAACTCACCTTAGTATAGATTTTGCTACTATAAAAGGGAAATTCTATTTATGACTGGAAAGAGGAAACATTTTAAATTATTATATCTTTCTTAGAATGCCTGGAACTCCATATCCATTTATGCTATTAACTCCCAAGTTTAACCAAATAATGAGTCTTGAAATGTTCAAATTATCATAAAAATGTATAGGAAAACTTGCAATATATTAAAAAATTTATATGTCACCATTTCCTGTCCAAATCTTAAAGTTTCATAGCAATGAGACAATCAAAGTACTCCACTACAGAACAGTAAGCATGTACATGAGATTTATAAGATGTTTACATTTGAGCCAGTACCCAGCACACATGTGCACAGATATTCACAAAGCTAGACCTTCAGCATGGACATTGTTCATGGACATTGTTTATTAGCAGAAACAGCAATCAACATATTAATCTTTGTAATTTCTAGATCTAATTACAGAAAGGTACATAAATTTACAAAAGTAATAAAAATCAAACGCACAGTTTATTAAAGTCTTCACATTAATATTAGTATGTTATATATATGTTGTTATATATAATGTTAAAATATTTATCATAAATTGAACACTCACATAACCACCACTCATGTCAAGAAATACATCACTGCCATCATCCTCAAAAGCCTTCCATGGGTCCCTTCTGGGGACCCTCCCTCTTTCTAGTCGTAAGCATGACTGATTTTTGTGACAATAATTTCCTTAGTGCATAGGCACACCTAGAAAAGACATAGTTTAGTTTTGCCCATTTTTGAAATTTATGTAAATTAAACTGTACTGTCATTTTCTTTTATTTTTTTTAAAGATTTTATTTATTTATTTGACAGAGAGAAACAGCGAGAGAGGGAACACAAGCAGGGGGAGTGGGAGAGGGAGAAGCAGGTTCCCCGCTGAGCAGAGAGCCCGATGTGGGGCTCGATCCCAGGACCCTGGGATCATGACCTGAGCCGAAGGCAGACGCTTAACGACTGAGCCACCCAGGCGCCCCTGTACTGTCATTTTAATCTTTCACTTACTATTACATTCATGAGATTCTTCTATTTTCTTCATTTTCATCGCTTCATAAAATCCATTGCAATACACACACACACATATACACACACTGGAATATTACTCAGCCATAAAAAAGAATGAAATCTTGTCATTTCCAACAACATAGGTGGACCTAGAGGGTATAATGCTAAGTGAAATAAGTCAATCAGAAAGAGACAAATATTGTATGATTTCACTTATATGTGAAACTTCAACAAAAGAAACCATACTCTTAAATATAGAGAACTGGGGGTTGCTGGGGTGGGGGTTGTGGTTGAGGGGATGGGGGAAATAGATAAAAGGGATTAAGAGTACACTTATGATGATGAGCATTGAGAAATGTATTAGAGTTGTTGAATCCTTATATTGTACACGTGAAGCTAATATAACACTATGTTAATTTTATTTTAATAAAAAAATCTATTAGAAATATTCTTTAAATCTCTTTATATATCCTGGACACTAATCTTTTGTCAAATATAACTTCTCTGTTCTTACATTTTCTATATGATTTTCTTAATTGAAGTATAATTGACATATATAAGTTCCCAGTATACAACATGATTCAACCTCTGTATGCATTGTGAAACGATCACCACAGTAAGTCTAATTCCCATCATTCACCATACAGAGTTACAAAAAAAATTCTTTCCTGTGATGTGAACTTCTAATATTTACTTTCTGAGCAACTTTCAAATTTGCAAATACAATATCATTGACTATAGTATGTATGCTTTACATTACATCCCCATGACTCACTTATTTTATAACTGATAGTTTAAACCCCTTGATTTCTTTCATCCAATTTTCCCATATCCACTCTCCTCCCCTCTGGTAACCAGCAAGCTATTCTCTGTATGAGTTTGAGTTTGATTTTGTTTTGTTTTTTAGATTCTACATATAAGTGAAATCATATGATATGTGTCTTTCTTTGTCTGATTTGTATCACTTAGCATAATAACCTCAAGGTCTATCCATATTGCAAATAGCAAGATTTCATTCTTTTTTATGGCTTAGTAGTATTCCATTATATACTTATACCACATCTTCTTTATCCATTCATCCATTGATGGATGCTTATGTTGTTTCCACATCTTGGCTATTGTAAATAATGATGCAAATAAACATAAAGGTACATATACTTTTCAAATTAGTGTTTTCATTTCCTTCAAATAAATACAAATTTATGTAAATTAAATTGCTGAATTATATGGTAGTTCTATTTTTAGTTTTTTGGGGAGCCCCCATACTGTTTTTCATAGTGGCTGTACCAATTTACATTCCCACCAACGATGCTCGAGGATTTCCTTTTCTCCACATCCTCACCAACTCTTGTTATTTCTTATCCTTTTGATAATAGCCATTCTGACAGGTGTGAGATGATACCTCACTGTGGTTCTGATTTGCATTTCTCTGACAATTAGTGATGTCGAGCTTTTCATGTGCCTATTGGCCATCTATATGTCTTCTTTGGAAAAATGTCTATTCAAATCATCTCCCCATTTTTAATTTGGATTTTGTTGTTGTTATTGAGTTTTATGAGCTTTTTATATATCTTGAATATTAACACCTTATCAGATATATGACTTACAAATATCTTTTCCCATTCAGTAGGTTGCCTTTTGATTTTGTTGATAGTTTCCTTCACCGTGCAGAAGGCTTTTAGTTTGATATAGTCCCATTTGTTTTTTATTGCGTTTGTTACCATTGCTTTTGGAGTCAGATCTAAAAAAATATTGCCAAGAGTGATGTCAAGGAGCTTACCGCCTATGTTTCTTCTAGGAGTTATATGGTTTCTAGTCTTATATTCATGTTGTTAATCCATTTCAAGTTAATTTTTGTATCTGGTATAAGACAGTTTCATTCTTTTGCATGTGGCTCTCCAGTTTTCCCAACACCATTTACTGAAGAGACTAACCTTTCCACATTGTATATTTTTGCCTTCTTTGTCATAAAGTAATTGGCCACACATATACGGGTTTATTTCTGGGCTCTCTATTCTGTTCCATTGATCTATGTTTGTTTTTATGCCAATACTATAGTGTTTTGATTATGATACCTTTGTAATATAGTTCAAAGTCAGGGAGTATGATGCCTTCACCTTTGTTCTTCTTTCTCAAGATTGGTTTGGCTATTTGGGATTTTCCCCTGGTTCCATACAAATTTTAGGATTGTTTGTTCTATTTCTGTGCAAAATGCCATTGAGATTCTACACTGAATCTTTAGATTTCTTTGGGTAATATGGACATTTCAATAAATTAATTCTTCTAATTCTTGAGTATGGAATATCTTCCCATTAATTTATGTCTTCTTCAATATCTTTCATCAATGTACTGTAGTTTTCAGTGGAAAGGTCTTCCACCTCCTTGGTTAAGTTTATTCCTAGGTATTTTATTCTTTTTGATGCAATTATAAGTGGAATTGTTTTCTTAATTTCTCTTTCTGTTTGTTGTTAGCATATAAAACTACAACATATTTTTGCATATTGATTTTGTGTCCTACAACTTTACTGAGTTCATTTATTAGTTCCAACTGTTTTGGTTTTGTTTTTGTTTTGGTGGAGTCTTTAGGTTTTCCATATATAAAATCATGTTGTCCACAGATAGTATTCATTTTACTTTCAGGGTAGAAAGTTTTCAGCCATTATTTCTTCAAGTAAGTTTTCTGCCCCTTTCTCTTCTCCTTCTGGGACCTCTATAATGTGAATGTTATTCCACTTGAAATTGCCTCATAGGTTCCTTAAGCTATCTTCACTTTCTTTTATCTCTTTTATTTTATTACGTTATGTTAATCACCATACATTACATCATTAGTTTTTGATGTAGCGTTCCATGATTCACTGTTTGCATATAACACCCAGTGCTCCATTCAGTACATGCCCTCTTTAATACCCATCACCAGGCTAACCCATCCCCCAACCCCCCTCCCCTCTAGAACCCTCAGTTTGTTTCTCAGAGTCCATAGTCTCTCATGGTTCATCTCCCCCACCGATTTTCCCCCCTTCATTTCTCCCTTCCTACTTTCTTTTTTTTTTTTTTTTAACATATAATGTATTATTTGTTTCAGAGGTACAGGTCTGTGATTCAACAGTCTTACACAATTCACAGTGCTCACCATAGCACATACCTGCCCCAATGTCTATCACCCAGCCACCCCATCCCTCCCACCCCCCACCACTCCAGCAACCCTCACTTTGTTTCCTGAGATTAAGAATTCCTCATATCAGTGAGGTCATAGGATACATGTCTTTCTCTGATTGACTTATTTCGCTCAGCATAATACCCTCCAGTTCCATCCACGTCATTGCAAATAGCAAGATTTCATTCCTTTTGATGGCTGCATAATATTCCATTGTATATATATACACCACATCTTCTTTACCCATTCATCTGTCGATGGACATCTTGGCTCTTTCCATAGTTTGGCTATTGCAGACATTGCTGCTATAAACATCGGGGTGCACGTACCCCTTCGGATCCCTACATTTGTATCTTTGGAGTAAATACCCAGTAGTGCAATTGCTGGGTCATAGGGCAGCTCTATTTTCAACTTTTTGAGGAACCTCCATACTGTTTTCCAGAGTGGCTGCACCAGCTTGCATTCCCACCAACAGTGTAGGAGGGTTCCCCTTTCTCTGCATCCCTGCCAACATCTGTCATTTCCTGACTTGTTAATTTTAGCCATTCTGACTGGTGTGGGGTGGTATCTCATCGAGGTTTTGATTTGGATTTCCCTGATACCGAGCAATGTTGAGCACTTTTTCATGTGTCTGTTGGCCATTTGGATGTCTTCTTTGGAAAAATGTCTGTTCATGTCTTTTGCCCATTTCTTGATTGGATCATTTGTTCTTTGGGTGTTGAGTTTGGTAAGTTCTTTATAGATTTTGGATACTAGCCCTTTATCTGATATGTCATTTGCAAATATCTTCTCCCATTCTGTCAGTTGTCTTTTGGTTTTGTTGACTGTTTCTTTGGCTGTGAAAAAGCTTTTTATCTTGATGAAGTCCCAATAGTTCATTTTTGCCCTTGCTTCCCTTGCCTTTGGCGATGTTTCTAGGAAGAAGTTGCTGCGGCTGAGGTCGAAGAGGTTGCTGCCTGTGTTCTCCTTTAGGATTTTGATGGACTCCTGTCTCACATTTAGGTCTTTCAACCATTTTGAGTCTATTTTTGTGTGTGGTGTAAGGAAATGGGCTATCTTCACTTTTTAATATTCCTTTTTCTTTTCTCACTGCTCTGTTTGGGTGAGTTCCACTGCCCTGTCTTCCAGATCACTGATTCATCTAGTCTGCTTCATCTAGTCTGCTGTTGAACCCTCTGGTGAATTGTTAAAATCAGTTATTATATACTTCAGCTCTGTGACTTCTGTTTGGTATTCTTATATTTTCAATTTCTTTGTTGAAGTTCTTTCTGTTTTCATCTATTCTTCCCCTGAGTTTGGTTAACATTTTTATGACCATTACTTTAAATGCTTTATTAGGTATTTATTACTTTTCTCTGTTTCATTAAGGTCTTTTCCTGGTGTTTTATCTTGTTCTTTCATTGGAACATATTCCTCTGTTTCCTTATTTTGCTTGACCCTCTGTTTGTTTCTATGTGTTACATGAGACAGTTATCCCTCCAAGGCTTGAAGGGGTGGCCCTGTATGGGTGTGAAACCTTACCATCTAACATTGCCCTAATTCTTGGTTTTTTCTTGAATTTTCTCTGTGATTGTTTCAGACCTGTGGGACCCAGAAGAGCAATCCCCTCTGGCCACGACAGCCCCATACTCAATGGGCATCCCCTGTGTGGGCTGTATGCACCTGTTAGTTTAGGGACATAGGATGCTTGCCCACTGCATCTGGCAGGGTTGCAGCAGCAGCAAGGAGGAGGGCCACTGTCCCCACCTCAGGTGTGGCAAAGGGAGTGGTGTGAAGGGGCAGAGCTATCAGAACAGTGCAGGGGCACAGAGTGCTTACCCACCACCTCTGGTGGTGCCCAGCAGCAGCTCAGCAGGTGGGTGCTAGCAGGTTGAGTGAGAGTGCTAAAATGGCATCCACCAGTGCCTCTGTCCCTGGAGTGAGTCCCAACAGGCTTTTGTCCCTCTGGCAGATACCTTAAGATTATCAAATCAATCTCTTTTACATATGGTCTAGGCTCTTTTCAAACTACTGCTTTTGAACTGAATCCCAGGGTGAGTAAGTTGCATGCAGGCCCTTTAAGAATAGAACCTCCAATCCCTACAACCCTCTGGTTCTCCTAGATGTAAGCCCTACAAGTTTTCAAAGCCAGAAGTTTTGGTGGTTCATCTCTCCAGGGCAGGTCCCAAGGTTTGGGGTGCCTCATGTGAGGCACAAGCCCCTTACTCCTCAGGGAGGAGTTCCATATTTGTGAGACCCCTCTCAATGGCAGGTCACTACACCAAAGGTGGGGTTTGGGGAAAGACTCTATGCCTTTCCTATACATCTTGATGTGGCCTTTTGATCCTTTATTGTGGAGTAGCTGTTCAGCTAGTTCTCAGGTTCTTTTAAGAGGGAATTGCTCCATATATAACTGTATATTTGGTGTGTCTATGGGAGGTGACTGCAAGATTTTCCTATGCCACCATCTTGAA
This sequence comes from Phoca vitulina, assembly GCF_004348235.1. NCBI lineage: Eukaryota > Metazoa > Chordata > Mammalia > Carnivora > Phocidae > Phoca > Phoca vitulina. The sequence continues at coordinate 9,833,510 of NW_022589756.1, read as the reverse complement.
CCACCTCTCATTTATTATGACTTCATCAAGATAAAAAGCTTCTGCACAGTGAAGGAAACAATCAACAAAACTAAAAGATAACCTTCAGAATGGGAGAAGATATTTGCAAATGACATATGTGACAAAGGGTTAGTATCTAAAATCTATAAAGAACTTATCAAACTCAACACCCCAAAACAAATAATCCAGCTAAAAAATAGGCAGAAGACATGAATAGACATTTTTCCAAAGAAGACATACAGATGGCTAACAGACATATGAAAAGATGCTCAACATCACTCATCATCAGGGATGATGATCAAAATCAAAACAACAAATCAAAACTACAATGAGAGATCACCTCACACCTGTCAGAATGGCTAAAATTAACAACCCAGGAAACAACAGATGTGGGCAAGGATACAGAGAAAGGGGAACCTTCTTACACTGTTGGTGGGAATGCAAACTGGTGCAGCCACTCTGGAAAACAGTATGGAGGTTCCTCAAAAAGTTAAAAATAGAACTACCCTCTGACCCAGCAATTGCACTACTAGGTATTTAACCAAAGGATACAAAAATACTGATTTGAAGAGACACACGTGTGCACCCTGATATTTATAGCAGTCATTATCAATAATAGCCAAATTATGAAAAAAGCCCAAATGTCCATCAACTGACAAATGGATAAAGAAGTTGTGGTATATATATCTACAATGGAATATTACTTAGCCATCAAAAAGAATGAAATCTTGCCATTTGCAACAACGTGGATGGAGCTAGAATGTAAGCGAAATAAGTCAATTGGAGAAAGACAAATACCATATTATTTCACTCGTATGTGGAATTTAAGAAACAAAACAGATGAACACAGAGAGGAAAAAAAAGAAAGAGAGGCAAACATAAAACAGACTCTTAACTATAGAGAAAAAACTCAGGGTTGCTGGAGGAGAGGTAGGTGGAGGGATGGGTTAAATGGGTGATGGGTATTAAGGAGGGCACTCATTCTCTCTCTCTCAAATAAATTAAATATATATATATAGAATATATATATATATATATTAGGAACTGCTTTAATATGCCCTATAAGTTTTGATGTGTAGTATTCTTTTTTTTTTTTGAAGATTTTATTTATTTATTTGACAGAGAGCTAGAGAGAGCCAGAGAGCACAAGTGGTGGGGAGTACAGCAGAGAGAGAGGGAGAAGCAGGCTCCCTGCTGAGCAGGGAGCCCAATGCGGGGCTTGATCCCAGGCCCCTGGGATCATGACCTGAGCTGAAGGCAGATGTTTAACTGAGCCACCCAGGCACCCTTGATGTATAGTATTCTAACTACTGGTCAATTCACAATAATTTCTAATATTCTTTAGGAAATTAGAATTGCTTTTACTATGCCCTATAGTATGCCCTTTTGATGCCCTATAGGAACTGCTTTAACTATAACTATAATTTTAAATGACCTAACCATTCCTATCTAAAATATGTGGAATTCTTCAAGTTTTCAAAAGCCAGACTCTTTGAACTTCTTCATCTTACATATGCTTAACAGGATTATAAAATTGTAATGGATATTGTGAGGAGCTCGTGAGGACAGAAACTTCTCACTGTATAATGTGCTGCTGTTTTCAGTCATAGTGTGTTGGGTTTTCTGTTGGCTGAAAGCATATAACAATGTTTAACGATGTGGAACTGTGTACCATACAATGGAAAGAACACAAGGTTTAGATTAAGTGAGCCCTTAGGTCTAAATCCCAGCTCTTTCACGTACAATAACTGGCTTATAACAAATGACTTCACCTCTCTGGGCCTGTTTATTCATCTGTAAAATGGGTCTACGACCACCTACTCACAGGTTGAGATCACATGCATTCAAGTGCCTAGTACAATGCCCAGCCCAGAAAAAAAATCCAGTAAGAGTCTTTCATTCAATTTAGAGGCACCAAACCCTTACAGAACTAGAAAGGCAAAGGAAAAATGTTAAATATAAGCTCTACAGTATTACATGAGAGAGGGATTTGAAAGTGCAAATAGCGCATTTGCAAATAGCAATGATACTATGTACATGTATGATAATGTTATGCAAGGAAAAGTGCCACTGAAAGAACAATTAATAAAGAAAAATATCAGTTAAATGCTTTGTTTCATTTTTTTCTGTTTCTGAAATTCTTAAAAGAATGAAATCCCTTTCAGAATTCATAATGCCGGGTTTGGGTCGTTTTTGCATTTTCTATGTGTGCAGCTGTTCCTCCACTATAAGTATGCACATCTGCTCATTAGCAATACAATATAATTCCCACTGTCTAATTATTTGCAGATGATAGATTCCTTGTACATGGTCTAAAAAAAGGATAGTCCTTCAAAAGTGGTGACTTATTTAAAAAAAAAAAAAACTAACTTAAAAGGGTCAGCACAACGAAGTTCAGATATTAATTTGGCAAGTTCAAATATGTGAACACCAGCACGTAATTGCCAACTTGATGAGAAATAGAAGGAAATGAGATTTTTTTCTCTCTCCAATCAATGTTTCCCAGGAGACAGCGTGAGGGGGCTCACTTCTCTACCGTACACCTGGAAAGAGGCTAGGAAGCAAACCTGCTGAAGATGGAACAGACCAAGCCCACCCCCAATTCTCAGAGGCTTCTTGGGAACAACCCACCTAAAGCAATGCTTCATGGTGAGTGTGCTGGGACATGCGGGGTGGGGAGATGTGGGGCCCAAGGGCACTGAATGGAAGAGAGTCCGTGGTGGGGGGGTGGGAGGAGTCTTTAGTACCAACCATCAGCCGAAGAGCCCCATCAATCCCCCCTACTCATGATTCCGAAGGCTAAGGCAGCAGTCTCAGGGTGTGTAGTCCTGGGCCCCATGAAACCTAACACCTCAGATAGTGTGGCCCACTGGGGAAAGTCAGACAAAGCTTTCTGAGGACAACTGGGGACTCACTATGGGAGGGGTAGGGTGGGTGTAGGAGGGAAAGGGATGCTGAGAAGTTGATTGAGGATAAAGGGTATGAACCAAGCATAGGAAAATATCAAAGATATTCAGAACATGAGCTGGGGGAAGATGACAGAGAAAAAGTGGAGGGATACTAGGGTTCAAGAAGGAGCAAGGAAAACAAAAGTTGTTGAACTGGCTCTTATATAGGCAGGACGAGCCCAGTGGCTATTATCTATGGCTGCTTACTCTGCTCCGCACTGGTCTCACACAACAGACTACACTCCCTCATACATCCCAACACACATTTGTGCAGTAGGAACTGTTTGGTAGATGGGAAACAGAGGCCTTCATTCATTTATTTGTTCTAGACAAAATATTTTATGGGAAGCTTCCTTTCTAGACTGTTAGTAAACAAGTGAACGGTCAAATCATTCCACCTTGTGGTAAGTGTTAGGGAGGCAAGAGTGCCGTGACAGAGAAACCTGGGAGTGAGGACTGGGGGTACTACTTTAGTTGGGAGGGGGGTCGGGGAAGACCACTCTGAAGACAACACTTTAAGTTGAAGGAAAGAAAGGAGCCAGTCATACCTAGAGCTGCTGGCAGACTGAGCAGTAGGTACAGGCCCCCGGACAAGAAAGCGCTTGTGTCTTCCAGGAATGGAGTGAAGGACGGCACAGCAGCAGACGTGCAGTGAAGTAGGGCATGCAGTCGGGGAGACACGGGGGCCACGAGCCGAGGTTGCACAAGGGAGTGCCAATCAGTTAATCCCAGGCCAGGCTGGCCACTGTAAAGAGTCTGTATATTATCCCCCCTCCAAAAATGGGCAACCAGCAAAGTGCTTTAAGCAGGAGAGGGACATACATCGTTATGCATTGTGATGTGTTTTTAACAGGTCACTATGGAGACTGGATTGGGAAAGGGCAAGACAGGCCAGTCAGGAGGCTACTGTAGCAGCCAGATGAGAGAAAATGATGGCTCGGACCCAGGCACTCAAGTGAAGATAGAAAGAGATGAGACTCGGCGAGATGCCGTAACTTTCCCGGGTCATGCAGCTGGTTCACAGCAGACCCGGTTAAAGCCACATCTCCTCTAACCCCAGGGTCCATACTCTTAACAGATTTGATTAAAGATGCTCTAATTAAGGAAACATTTTAATTAAGATCTTCGGAAGAGTGACTGGGAGTTCATCACCAGCTTCTAGTGGAAGACTATTTTAGTAAGGATATAGGTTCAGATGTTCTAGAAAAGGGAAAAAAAAAAGTCTAACCGAACCACATAATATTAGGTTAAAGAAGATAGTTCTTGCACCGAGTCCAGCCTGGGATGGTAACTCTGGAAACTTCTAGCTTGTAGCTCCTCCATTATAAGGGTGAGGGCCCCATCCCTGTGGTCCAAGCTGGTTCACCACCATCTCTACAGGCAACTTGTGGGAGGGGAGGAAGAGAAAGCGAACATTCCTTGCTCTAAGTGCACAGAACCCAGAAGTTGCACACCATCACCTATACTCATGCCCTGGTAGTCAGAACTCTGACACGTGGCCAGACTTGGCCATAAGGAGTCTGAGAAATTTAGTCTTTATTGGTGGCTACAAATTCAGTTAAAATGCCAATTCTACAGAAATGGGGGAATTGACATTGGGGTCAACCAGCAGTCTCAGCCAGCAAGCATCTGCAGAAAGGCCATTGCTCCCTCAGGAATGCATTGGAGGAGTCCCCCACCTGTAGCCACAGCCCCTGAGAAGGCCTGGAGCTACTAGAAGAGGTCCACATATCCGACCATGCAGCAGGCATTGACTAGAATCTGTAGAATGTATTATGTGTGTGAGCATTTCCATTTTCCAGAGGTACGTGACATTGTGGTGGTTAATAAAATAAGCATCAATTTAAAGTATAATTAAATTCATAGTGGCATCTTAATATATTTGCTTTAAAAAGGTTACTAAGAACACAACTATATCACATGGGGGATCCATAAAATCATTGGTGCTTGGAAGAGGTCCTCCTAGTCGGAAGTTTGAGCCCTCTGGTGCAGGGGAACTTTAGACAGAGCTGGGTCCAATTACTGCCATCAACATCAAGCAAGACTGTCTATCTTCTGGAACCTTATTTCTTCTCTTCTGTCAATGGGGTTACAATGAACCCCACTTCATAAGGTTGTGGTAAGGATTAAATGAAATTATAAATTTAAAGTGTCTATCCCTAAGACTGGCCCAGAAGAGGTGCTTAAAAAATGTTGCTCTCCCTTCTCCCAGGGCTGAGGAGAATAAAACAGGTTGAGAAGTCAGATTTGTGGGATCAAGTGAGACAAAGCTGCAATCTCTCAACATTGTGCGTTTGTGTGCTTGTGGCTTGGCCCAAGGTACAGGCCTGTGCCCTGTATCCTCACGTAGGAATAGGACTGAAATGGTGTAATTCACGCACAGAGGGAGCTAGGTAGAGGGATACAGATCAAGCATGAGTAGCTGGGATCTGCTCTGGTCTTTGGATGACTGTGTCAGCAGCAAAGCTAAGGAGCCATCTGTCTATCAACCTCACAACCACCACCACCCACCCACCCACCCCAGCAGCCGTTCCATCACAGAATGACAACATCAACAACGCTGAAATCTTTCCAACTAACAGGAAGGACAAAAGAAACTTTGTGGGTAGAAAACCCACACTTTTGTAGGTAGAGGGTAAGTATTTTCCCACAGAAATCAAGGAAATAAAAATAACTCAATAAGTCCACTGAAACTGTACTGTTATATTGAGAAGGACATAGCAACAATGCCTGGCACTTGCATGATGCTTGACCATTGTCAAGTTATTTTCACATTATTCATTTAATTCTTATGACAAATGATGACCTAGTCAGTATAGACATTATTATCCCCTTTTGGCAGATGAGAAAACAGAGGCTCAGATTGAGTAAGTGTCCTGGCCAAGGTCACGCAGTTAGGAAGGGGTAAGGTGGGCCCAGAACCCACATCTCCTAAGTCTCAGGCTCTGCCATGTTATCTGGAGACTGGGGAGTTTGGACCCCACATGGTCAGGAATAATGTGGGAAGACCAGCTACCCTGTGATTTAATCTCTATGAATGTGTACACTGCATCAAGCACTATTCTAAGTAGAGACAGACATATGCAAGGGTTGAAAAACTCTCCCCCTACATGCAAAATTTGTCTAAAATATCAGTGTAAAAAATATGTCACTCAACAATCAAATCCTATTGTCCGTGAACCCCATCAGTAGCAATTTCATCTTTTGGCTTATAGAATTGAAGCTGAAGATTAACCAGATGATCTCTAAAGTCTCTTCTAGTCTCTGAGTCTATGAACTCTTTGTTAGAATCAAAATACCTCTGGAAGAATAGTATACCACGCTATTACTTTACTGGATAGTGTTATGGGCTAAACTGTATCTTCCCCAAATTCATATGTTGAAGCTCTAATCTTTAGTACCTCAGAATATCATCTTATTTGGAGATAGAGTCTTTAAAGATTAAAATTAAATCAGGTCATTTGGGTGGGCTCTAATCCAATATGGCTGGTGTTTTTATAGGAAGAGGAGATTAGGACAAAGGTACACATAGAGGAAAGACCATGTGAGGACCCAGGGAGAACACGGACATTGACAAGCCAAGGAGAGCCTCAGAAAAATCCAACCGTGCCAAGGCCTTCATCTCGGACTTCTAGCCTCCTGAACTGTGAGAAAATAACTTTCGTTGTTTAAGCTGCCCAATCTGTAGTACTTTGTTATTAGCAAATAATACACACAATAAACCAAGAATTTCAAAGAGGACTGAGGCACAGTGGAGACAAATTTGATACATGGGATGGGGGAGAAAAGAGGTTTTTTTAAGGTTCTTTTAAAAAGTAGAACTCCCCCTAAGACTCAGGGGCCAGTACTAGTGACATTGTTAACTGAGGTGTGCTGGTAAAGATGTGATAAAATAGGTAAGAAGTTAAGAGAAGGAAGGAGAGAGAAGTGCATGACAGACTTCACCCTTTTTGAAATTTTGCCAGGGCTAGGCATAGGGTGATTATATCAGGACATGACACTATGGTTGGCCAAGCTAAAGGCCACATACCCAACCTTGTGGGCCTGTGGGGAGCCAGATTCCTACATGACTTCAGGCTGCCTTGGGCTCCTAATGTGTGTCCCCACTGAGAACTTTGAAGCTCTAAGCATCCCGCCCTGACCTTAGGTTTTGAGAGCCAAATGCCTATCCACCTGGATCTAAAGGCTCACCAGCATGAGCTCTTAGCCATCATCACTCTTATTTATGATGCTCACTGTCAGAGCTTCCTGCTGAGCCAACCCTAAGTTTGTTAGGCCCACCTTTCACATATGATAGGCCAGGTCCAGAAGTCCAAACCAGGGTGAATCTGAACCTTCTGATTATAGTATTCTTACCCTACCAGTCCTCTACATCCCCTGCCCCATACCTCATCACTCTCCTGCTAGAAACTCATCCCCCCATATCAAAACAGAAAAGCCGGCTCCTGGCCTCCTTCCTAAGCCTTCACCCACCCTGATGGATTTGCCTGGATCCTGTACCTGCATTACCCTGGCTCATTTATCATTTTGCTACTCTTGCCTTACCTCTGACCTTTGCCCTCTAGCAAATCACCCAGGCACTGGGTGGTACTTAGAACCAGAACTCAAGACCCACCCCCCTGTGCTGCCGGGATCGGTCAAATTAAAATTCCACCACAAAGCACAATGCATATTTGGAAAAACACATCCCTTCTTCAGAAACAGCCAACACAGCATACCTGCTACACAAAAACCTGACACCAAAGGGAAAATATTTTTGTTAAACAGACTGATTGCTAAATGAACAGGGTTTGTGAAAATCACATCTATTATATAGGACTTCTCAGTTCATAAGCCTCATAATATCAGATCATCATATTGGCAAGGCAGTGCTTGTAGGGCTGTTAGGATGAAATCTGGAAATTGCTTCATTATTGAATATTACAAATGATATTTGCCAACAGGGAATTTCGCTTGCGTGTGCCTTCAGATAAAATTTCTGGCCACCATTGTTTATAGCCCAAATATATTAATATCGCCATATAACAAATTCTAAAGAAGACAAATGAAATATTTAAATAACCCAAGCATTGTGGACCCACTGAATACTGCATTTTACCTTTACGTTCTTCTTTTTTTTTTTTTTTTATCACCCGGAGACATTAAAAAAAAACAAAAAAAAAGCCTGATAACGTCAAAAGATGAGAAAGACTAAATTCAGGGAAATAAAGGAACCATAAATCAAGAAAACTTTGGAGCTGCTAGAAAGACACTTTAATTTTGTAGACAAAAGACTGCATTAAGGAGGAATAATGCAATAATCAAAGGTGAACGAATCTCTATTGTCTGGCGTCTTTCTCTGTGGGAATTTTCCCACCCCTGACAGCTGTAAAGGGGGGAGGAGCGCAGACTGTGGCTGCGCCTTTATTCTCTCCCCCGCTTGCTCCCCAGCCCCTCCTCTCCTCCGTCAATAAATGTCTGCAATCATATTCTTGAGCTCCTGTGTGATTTCAAGGTTCATCTCTTCCATGCAGCTCAAACACTAATTATCCCAGCTGTAATTAGTAAGATAATTAAATACTGGCTCACTCATCTACCTTGGGTCGGGTCATGATTCTCCCAGAAGACCTTGAGCAGTTCCTCAAAGCTGATGCGTTCTGGCTGGTACACCACTCGGACTACTTCTGCGTGGCCAGTTTTTCCTTGAAAGAAACAGAACGTACAACAAAAATTTACTGACACCACCAATTTACTACAAGTGATCTGTTTCCAAAGAACCACCAGACAAGGGCTAACATCCTTCCCTCCGCAGGAAGGGTGGGAGTCTAACTGTACGTTAGCTAACGATCTCATAGCAAGTCTGTCGCTGGCTCTGTCCCCATAAAAGCATACAGTTGTCCTCTGGCAAGCTTCCTCAGGATGATGACTTCTCGTCATTGTGCTCTAATTTTCTTCTTGAATTTCACGAGAAAACAAACTCGGGTTTTCTTTCTTTCTTTCTTTTTTCTTTTTTTTTTTTTTTTTGATCTCACCCTTATGAAACCTTATGGATCTAATCTGACATAGCGCTCAAGGTTTGAAACTCGGTGAGGGGAACGAGCCAATTTATTTGTATCATCACTTCCTGCTATATGCAGTAGGCGCAGCTGCACCACGGGGTGACATGGTGCCAGAGCGGGAAACTGTAACAAACAGGCTTATATCTCGTCCACATGAGATCAATTCATTAACGGAGGGACATATTCGCTGTGCCGTTAACACGGGGGCAAGGGGTCGGGTTCACATAGCCAGCGGGGTGGCAAGTATTTTCTCAGCCTAATTCATCTCTGTGGTAAACAACGACCGCAGTGATGGTCTCTCCGTTAGCATGCCCATTCTCACAGGTGGTCCCCGAGGTTCTGTAGATCAGGGAAGTGGGTGTTTGTAGTAGCCCTTGTACCGACAGAATTCATGCCCTTCCTTATTTTACAGTGTTAGAATATAGTAAATAATAGAACCCTCCATATATATCATCTCTCTATTTAAATTTGTTTTCCACCTCTTTCCGGTCACCTTATGTGTGGTAAAGAATTTAGCTTTGCCCAAAGAGATATCTGCCTTGGTCTCTGGAAGGTAATCTGTGTCACACCTTATAGGAATGCCCTTCTTTAAGGCGGGGCCGGCCACAGCAACAGTCTTAGGGTGGAAGCTGGCCCCTTGGAATCTTAGGGTCCAGATGGCCACACCCAACAGTGTTAGGATCAGGGCTGGCTATGCCAGACAGACCAACCACGTGCTGAGACTGGGGGCTTTGGGTAATACAGAATCAGCTGACCTGATGACTGAGTTCAACCAGGTGGGCAATCCCATCAATCATGCCTATGTAATGAAGCCCCAATAATAACTCTGAACATCAAAGCATGGGGGAGCTTCCTGGTTGACAATACTCTTTGCGTGTTGTCACAGATGGATGCCAGGAGGGTAACACATCCTGACTGCATGGAAGACAACACAGGAACTTGGCACTGGAACCCTTCCAAACTCTGCCCTACGTGTCTCTCCGTTTGGCTGATTTTGATTTGTATCCTCTCCCTGTGATAAACTGTACCTCTGAGGGTAACTGTTCTCCGTGAGTTCTTTGAGTCCTAAATGATCAGACCTCACAGTAGTTTGGGAATCCCTTGAACTTCACCTTAGTTTGCAATAGCATTTGCCCATAGGTTGGTGATCTCACTTTAATTCTCACAATGATTTTACTGAGTGGAAAACTGAGATACTTAGAAGTTACATTTGCCCAAGGTCAAATGGAGCTAGTGAATTTCCGAACCATAACCTAAAAACCTTCCGGGTTTTTTTGTCCAGGATTCTGTCCAATAAACAAAGCAAAGAAAGCAAAGTGAACATGAATCCATAAAAGAAAAAAAAAAATCTATTCATTACCTTTCATCTTTTTTTAATATTTAATTTCTGATTGTAGAAATAATAATTTGCAAACAATATGAACCTTAGAAAATGTACAGAAGTATAAAAAAGAAAATAAAAATCACATATTATATTCTGACCACATACAGTAAGTACTATCAATATGTTTTACACATCACTTTCTGGATATGTACCAGATACACACGAGTGCACGTGTGTTCATACACACACACACACACACACCATGCACAATTTGCTTTATTGTAATCATGGCATCATGCTTTTTTTCCACTTACCAGCATGTGCAAAAAAAAAAAAAATTTTCACTCCATCATTACTACAATAGTGGAGTACTATAAGAAATCCAAAAGTCAAATAAAAAAGGAAACCAAGTATGGGATAGCCACATGATGAAGTATCATGTAACCATTAAAATGCAATGTCCTAACCCTAGTGAAAACTGTTACCATTCACTGAAGTCTGACAAAATGGCAACCACTTTACTTACTTGATGTTCTTTAACGCTCACAACAAATTTTTTCCCAACTTTTTTCTATTGTGGAAAATACACATAACAAAATGTACCATCTTAACCATCTTTTAAGCATACGGTTCGGTGGCATTAAGTACATTCGCACTGTTGTGCTAGTATCACCACCATCCATCTCCAGAACATTTTCATCTTGCAAAACTGAAACTATCCATCAAACACAAAGTCCTCATTTCTCTCCTACCCCCAACCCCAGGCGACCACCATTCTACCTCCGTCTCTGTGAATTTGACCACTCTGGGTACCTCATAAAAGTGAAATCATACAGTGTTTTTCACTCAGCATAACGTTCTCAGCGTTCACCCGTTATAGAATGTGTCAGAATTTCCTTCCTTTTTAGGCTGAGTAATATTCCAGTGTGTGGACAGACCACATTGGGTGTATCCATTCATCTGTCAGTGGACATTTGGGTTGCTTCCACCTTTTGGCTACTGTGAATAATGCTGCTATAAACACGGGCATACAAATATTTCTCACAACCATTTTACAAGAGAAGTGCAGCCCCCCCTTTTAAAGATGAGGCAGCTAAGTCCTCTCCACAGGTTTTCTCACACAATATCTCACAACCAGTAAGTAGCAGGATCTAGTGAAGAGTCAACCAGTGAAGATCTCATTCTATGACCACAGTGCAGGCTCCTGATCGTAGACCCCTGAAGCCACCAAGTGACAGCAAATGTCACATAGGCAGTGGCCCAGATGAGAAATCACAGCTGTGGGGTAATTGACATCCAGGCTGTCAAAACTATTTTCCCGGATTAGGCTCTTCTTTTGTGGTAACAATATGGGGTCAGGAAAGATTTCCGCAAACATTTTCAGACATAATCTGGGCACTGACATTATTTGTGGAGAGGTTTAAAGAAGCTCGGTTGTTTAAAAGAAACTACTACCATTAAAATTCAACATCCATCTGCATTGACAAACAGTGGGGAGAAGGCCTCGTCAAACTCACCTTTAAGTTTCTTTATTTTATTTCTCCAAAGTACAAGAGTCTGTGTAAAAATACACAGTGCAAATGATCAAAAGGATTAAGGGGCTAGGAACCACTTACAGAAATGCCCAGGCCTCCAGGAACTCACCAATGTGCTAGGCTAATTTGATTCCCGAGACCAATCTGCAAATACTTTCTGGTGCTTCCAGAGATAAAAGGCTATATCTTAAAAATACTTTGAGCTGTTTCTTCATGTAACATCGTGCAAATAGCATGATAGATGTGATGTGCAAACGTGCTTGTTAACAATGCGCAGCAGCGTTAGAGGTGTTTTAACACTCTTTTAACACTGTTGTTCAAAAAAATCTTGAAAGGAAATGAAAAGGACAAATGTCTTCTCTGAGCATTTCCCAGTGTGGCCTTACCCCGTGATCCCAAAGAAAGGTGAGTGGATGCAGAGGGGTAGGTTATGGGCAGTCCATTCCTTGTAAGACAAAATATCCCAGAAGAGATATAAAGGAGTGTCCTGGGCACTGAAAAATCAGGCACTCCAGAGTCATCTAGAGCTTTGTGGGAGCCAAGTCATCTGTGGAACCAGGCATTTTCAAGGAGAACCCCAAAATAAATTAGCCTATCTTGAAAGTCCTATGTCACAGCTTTCCATCCCATAGGGAAAATGTTATCTTCAACTCTTCCAGGTTAGGGCAATGAGTTTTCGCTACTGTCAGGCTGGTAAGAAGGAAAGAGAGAGCAGGAAGGTGGCCTCCCCAGTAGATGAGAACAGGAGAGAGCTGGGAAGCTGGTGAGATGCAGGGGAGAGCAGGGGAGCGTAGCAGGGGGCAGTGCTGTGTGCTGGTGAGCAGCACCCACTCAGGAGCCAGACTGCGTGGGCCGCCATGCTGGCTCTGCCACTTGGCGGGCACGTGACCTTGGCGGGACCGGGGAGAGAAAAAAAGGGTGGTTCAAATCAGAGCTCCCTGGCATAGGAGCCAGGTCTTCCACAAGGGGCCCATGCTCATTTTTGAAGGCCCTTTATTCTACTTAACCACTCTGTGCCTCAGTTCCCTCATCTGCAAAATGTGGAATTAGAACAGTGCCTGACACAGAGGATATCAGTCTATCTAATGCTCTATGCCTCATGATCAAACGTTGTATTATTATAATTATTCTCTACTCAGCTGGGATGTAACGGGAAAAGTCTGAAACTAAAGTCACAAGAAGTAACTTAAGCCATAGTTCTAACAAGTAGTTTGACACTTTTTTGACTGTGATCTCGAGTCTCCTACTTTTCTGGATGGAACTAAAAATAACGTCTGTTGGAAGAGTCATCAAGATGAAATGAGGTCATATGTGGGAAAGTTCTGGGGAAGAGTAAAGCTCTCTGTACGTAAATATGAGGCTTCTACGGTTATTTCCCTTTTGTGTTTCCTGAACAGGGACGCCTTCCCCATAAGGACTAAATTCCAAGAGAAAACACACGATATAAGGAAGCTTCCAACTCATCAAACTAAATTTTACTTCTGCGAGCGTCTAATCCTGATTTTATTCATGCGTTCATTCTAGAAATATCAGTTAAGTGTCTGCAGGTACGGACGCAGGGGCTGAGGTGAGGTCCCAGCTGACACATTCCAGCCCCGGTGGGTACTGTAGTCAGGCTTTCGTCCACACCAGGCAAGGACCCTGATTCTCACTCTTTTGATGGACTGTGATGAATCACGTGTGATTCACTGTAGAATCAGAACTAAAAAAAGACAGGGGTTCAATGAGAAAGTTCTTAATTCAGGTAAAAAGAAGCAAGCCTCTGGAAGCAGGTAGGAACCTCGCCTCCCTGGACACGCTGTTTCCTACTGTGGTATTATAGCTGCTGACAATGTCTTTTGGACAAGAACCTTTATCCGACAGAGTCAATGGTATTCAGGAGACAGTGCAGAGCGGAAGGCCCCCCACCGCCCCCTGGGCTGCAGGCTTCACAATATGTGAGGCCACCTCTCTCAGGTCAAAGCCAAATGACCACAGGCCAGCAGGCGGCAGTCATGAGTGGTCAGAATCACACAGCTAGCGTGATAAGCAAGCGAGCTGGGGTTGAGAGCTAGACTCCAAATTCTCAGTAGAAATGGTGGCTCCGCCCCAACAGGGTGGGCAAATCTGATGCAGAGGAGATTTCCACAAGGAGAAGGAGCAGGACCACCCGTGCCAAGGCCAGCTTGAGCCTGGGAGGAGCTCCTGCGGGTGACATCTCGCCTGACCAAGAGGGGTTCCAGAGGCAAGCCAAGCAGCCCAGACCGGCACGCTTTGTGTGGATTCCCAGGTCCCAGTGTGTGAGGAAAAGCCTGGGAGTGAGAGCAGAGCCCCTGCCCTCTGAGCCGGAGAAAGGAAGCCACAGGGCTCCCACTCCCAGTTGTCAGGGCTCCTGGGGCTCTTCGCTGCCACTGCGGGGAGGGTTAGGGAAGGGGCCCCCAACCTGTCCCCTGGCAGACATGCTAGCCGCATGGGCACCCCTTGCTGCGAGAGTGCTTCTGCTTTATCTGCAAGGCAAGGAGAGACCTCCAGGCCTGCTTGCTCCCCTCCCCATGTCATGATCCAGCCACGGGCCACACATCTCAGTCAACAGGGTGCCTGCCTGTCTACACCCAGACTGCCGGGCCCCACTCAGGCCGAGGAAGCATGCAGCAGTGCGTTTGGGCCCAGTTGGCATTCTCGGCTTGCCTCCTAGTCACTCACCAGCGGTGTGACCTTGGCCAAGCTCCTTCCTCTCTAAGCTTTAGTTTCCTTATCTGTGAAATGGGGATATTCATAATAGTAACCTCAAGGACTGTTGTGAGGATTAGTTTGATAATCCACAGGAAGTGCTGAGAGTAGTCTGGCCCATCCCATACATGAAAGCCCACCCAATATTAGCTTTATTCATAATAGTATGGTAAGTATTATTATTATTACTACTATCACTCTTATTTCATAATTTGGGGGGGTGGGTCCTGGGAATCCGTATTTTTACAAGATTCCCCAAGTGATTCTTAATAGTAATGAAAGTGTGAAAACCACTCATCTTGAGCCCAGGGCACGGCCTAAGCAGCCAGCCCTCAACCTCCACTCTCCTGAATCCCAGTACTTGCTGTCTTCATTATCAGGAGGTGCATGGGAGTCCCACAGGCCTTAAGGAAGGAAGGCAGATAGGCAGGAAGGGATGGGTGGGGAGGGAAGGGTGGGGAGGAGAGAGGGGAAGGAGAGCACAGAGGAAAGGAGGAAGGATATTAACCTCTGTTAAAAAATAAACTGAAGCATAATGAACATCCTAAGTGTTTATCTGAGCAAACATCGAAGCACACAGGGCAGCAACAAACCGGAACTCTTGATATGTGTTGATGAAGTTAACACTCACAAAAACCCAGAGGTAAGTAATATCATTTCCATTTCCTGGAGGAGGAAACTGAGCTACAAAGAGGTAAAGGAACCCGAAGTCATACAGATATTAAGTGGCAGAAACTGGACTTGAGCCCAGCACAACATGGCTCCCAGACAGACAATGAGAGGGCAGCGTAAGTAAGGTGGGCTTGTGAGTGGGCACCCTCCTTATCAAGACATCAGATCCATGAGAAAGGAAAAGGCCGTATGGACAGAAGTCAGGGGTGCTTCACGGAAGAAGAGGGGGAGGGCAGCCAGGGCACGGCCATGGTCATAAGCAAAAGCAAGAATTCAAAAAGGATGGGCAAAGAGGCAGGGAGCTCTTCTCTGCCACAGACCTGCTATCACACCCCTGTCACTGGAAACGCCTTTTAGCCGGCCCTTCCTCCAAGCTCCCCTGCTCAACCCAATATAACCACAACGTCCCTGAATTTGGACATAGCACTTTGTATCTGCAAAGTGCTTCTGGATCCACAAATTCATTTTAGCTTCACAGCCACCTTCCCTGTGCAATTAGCAAGATTAATATTATTATGTCCATTTGACTGATAAGAAAGCCAAGGCTTAAAGAGATGGAATAACTTGCTTGGAGTCTCAGAGCTCGTAAGCAACTGAGATAACTGAGAATTTGGTCAATGCACTCCACTCCCAGTTCCTTCTCCCACAACTGTCCTCTGCCCTGGCGCCCACAGGAGTCCTTCCCGGCCACCAGGCCTCTCCATATCTGGAGTTATCCCCAATCTCATTTCCCCACACTCTCCCTGAGCTAGACAGTTCTTATCCCCAACTCCACCCCTAGCTGCTCTAGTCCCCCAGCCTGCAGTGCCCTCCCTCCAGCCATCTGTAATCAAAGCCCTCCCCTACTTTCAAGGTTCCATTAGGTGCTGCTTCATCCAGGAAGCCTCCTGGAGTACAGGACCTGGAGAAAAGGCATGAAGTAGGTGGAAAAGCACAGTCAGTGGAATCCTATGGGATCTGCTATGCTCAGATCTGGACTTCGTGACTCGGCCAGGTTCCCTGAGGTCCCTCACCAGGTCACTGTGATGAAAAGAGATGATGTATGTGGCAGGTAGGATCTAGCAATTACCATGGGGGTTACTCAGAAAATGGTGTTTCTCTTCCAAACACCACTGACCCAGCCCCGCCGCCCCAGATTCTTCTTCACTTGGGACCAATCCCACACCTTGTAACACTTGAGTCCTGACGGTTTTTGAGCACTTACTTAGTTTTTCCATACACAAGTGAACTCCTTGAGAAGACGAGCCATGACAATGGCTCTCCTCTGTCATCCCCCAGGACTGGGGCCATGATCGGACATTAATAAATACATACAGATCAGAGGATTCTTTGTGCTGAATTTTTCTACCACTTACTTAGCCTTCCTCTGGATAAGTGTCCACACTGGCCCCGGCACTGCTCACCTGCACGAGGATCAGTCTCCTAAATGGGATTATAGATCAATGCTCTACTCTGCCTCTCTGTCCCTAACTGTGGAACTCTATGATGCATGTTTCTGTATGTTAATGACTTCAAATGGATTCAGCTACTACCCAGAGAAATGTATTAGATGCAACCAATGCAACCTTACTACCTTGCAACACCGTGTTTTGTATGCTCACTAAATTCCTAAATACTTACTGAATGCCTACGAAGTTCCAGGCTCTGCACTAAGTGCTGGGGATTCAATGGTGATAAATGTTAATAAGGTGATAACAAAAACTCCTGCAGCCTGGGTACCGCCTACAGTCTGGGCCCAGGTAAGGAACGGCCCTTTAAAGGAAAAAGACCTGACCTATTTTATTTATCCTACAGGGAAGATGGCAGGGAGAAGTAAGCTATAGTTATTTTTTCATTAAATAATAACCATTTTTCAACTCCCCTCATCTTTCCCAGCCAACAAGACCCATCCAAACCGTTAAACCAAATCAAAGAGCACACAGAAAGATCCAGGTGTTTGAAGGGAAAGGGGGAGCACTGGATGACTAATACCTCCCTTCTCCCATACAAGATTCAAAACACTACTTTCCTCTTGCTAATTAACTACAAAGAGGTAAGATGTCAGCTCGGTTTCATCCTCAGCTCCTGCAGATAGAAAATGTGATTTCCAACAATGTACTCATTATAAAAAAAAAATCCTAATACATCAAAATTGGGTGCCCTGTGGAGTTCATTATAGGATTTGAGGAGTGTCTATACTGTCATTTTATCTTCGCTTTTTTTCTTTTGTCTCATCAGTCACTTAAAATGTCCAAAGAGAAACGTAAGCTTTAAAAAGCATCCTATTGATTGAAAAGTAGGAAAAGTACTGTTGAAGCAATTGCAATTTTTTTTTTGGCCCACCATGGGGAGACATCGTGGGGAATTTATAATCCTCTGGTGTATATTTAATACAGACACATTCTTTAGAGATTATTCTCTCAAAGGAATGCTATAAACATAGTTGAGCACTTCATAAGAAAATTCCTCAAGAAAACAATAAACGACAACCATTACATTCTTTGCACCGCTGGAGGTTTCTTACTGCTACAAAGCTAACTAGTAGGTAACCAGTCTAGGAGTGAGCAGCTGACTAGTTTCTGTATCCAACCTGCTGGTTATAGAGGCGGACCTTCATACCCTTCAAGGTGTTTGTTCCAGAACATGAAGTATATGAAAGGCTCTTGTCATTGGGTTGATCAATGCCCATTTCCTAGGATAGCACCTACTCTCAACCTACTACCAGGGGGACAAGCATTAGGACATATTAGAAAAACTGACCTGCCCAGAAGGGATCATGGTCCCCTTGCAGCCAAGAGAACAAACACACTTCTGTTAAGTGGCCTGATTAATACTTAAGAGGGTACTGTACACCGAGAAACTGATTTCTCAATGCTGCTAAATGATCCCAAGTCCAAAACGAGGCCTGCTTGTACCTTGATATCAGTGGGCTTTCCAAGAAGAGTGGTTCACAACCCTATGCCTTCAAATTGCACTTTCTGAAAACTAGTCTCAAACCTCACACTCTACCCCATTCTGGAATTTGGGTACAGGAGATCTGGAGTCAGGCCCGGGCATATGTATCTTCTTCAAAGCTTGACAGGTGCTTCTGATGCAAAGTTGGGAAAGGGAACCATGAAATTAGGCATTGGATATCTGGAGCTATATCCAGGGAGAGGAAACCAGACAGATGATTTTTTAAACAAAGTATCAGGATTATAAGGGACCTGAAAGTTCACCTAACCAAATGCCCCATTGTGTTTTACCCCACAGGGACATTCAGGTGACCATTTCAAGTGAGAGGACACATGCTGCTTCACAAAGTATCCACGCCATTGTTGGGCTGTCTTAATTGCTGGAAAGTTCTGCCGTTAAGGAGTCAAACCTTCCTCCTTCTATTCATTGGTCCAGGTTGTGCCTTTTGAGGTCTCATCACTCCTGCACAGTGACTCTTGAAAAGGCTGGAAGCATAGGACATGGTGGTGCAATTAAATGAGCACTGACTTTGGAGTCAAAAAACCTACTCTTGGGCACATAATTGGCCAGATAAGCAGCAGCTAAGCTTCTCTTTGTCACAAATTCCTCATCTGGAAAATGGGAATACTAAGAGCTGTCCCCATGGATCTTAGAGTATACTTGAGAGCATTCAATAACGCAAATAAAGGGAAAGCCCTCTGGGAACTTAACGGTAGTTATCAAATACACGGTACCAGGATTAGTCCTTCTATAGCCATATACTACTCATGATGAACACGTCATGATGGCATGAAGTTCACTATGAAAAACCAACAACTTTCAAACTACGAGGATCTAGGTTAATACAAGCAGAATAATAAGGACTGGTTTCCAAGCAAAGATGAGCTGCTCTGGGTAGGCTGCCAAGGGCAGGTTTTCCTAAAAGTGTATGTGTTCTGAATCTAAGTGAAAAGACAGCTAGTGAACCCCCGCAATCATGAACTGAAAGGTCTTTAAAACCAAGTCAGATTTTTTTTTTCATATTCTTCAAACACTATTCTCGACTCATAATAACATGGATGAGAAAAGGCAACCCAATTGAAGCTTGTCATTGCTCATACTGTGGCTGCTTATACAGAATTTCCAGAAGAGCTACTTTAAGGCATACAAAGATAATAATTGCCTATTCATCTTGAACATACACCACATTACAGTTGCTTTTTAAGTTCATGTGGTAGTAGCATATTCTCCCAACTTGAATGGCACATTATTTATAAATACCCCACCCAGGAATGATTTGGCAGGATCCTCCAAGAAGCATGGCTCTGACTTATTTAGATGTCTACATTCATTAACAAGAAATATAACTTCCTGTTTCATTTAAATATTTTTGAGAAGAATGGAACTCTGAACCAAGCCTTTAGATTTTGTACATAATAGCCCCATACTGAAATACTATTTATTGGTGGTCTGGGAAAAGCCTTGGCTTTGTCTCCTTATTTAAATAATGCCAAAAGTACCAGTTACTTTGTACAAAAAAAAAAAAAAAAAAAATCAATCCCACAGCCTGATCTTGAAAGCATATCAATAACATGAGCAACCAAGGCTTAATCTTAATGTTATAACTATGTAAATATCAAATAGAAACTCTTTAAAATATCAGCACAATACCAAACCAGCTGATTCTACACATTCAGTCAAATATAGTCTAATTCAGGCATTTTTTTTTAAGGTTTTACTTATTCATTTGAGAGAGTAAACGAGTATGAGCATGAGCAGGGGGAAGGAGAGGGAGAAGCAGACTCCCCTGCTGAGCAGGGAGTCCAATGCGGAGCCAGATCCCAGGACCCTGGGATCACAATTGAAAGATGGCAGACGCTTAACGGACTGAGCCACTCAGGTGCCCTAATTCAGGCATTCTTAATGGGGGTAATAGCACTCCCAGGGGGGAGAAAATTGGCTCTTAAGGGACAAAATCATCTTACATATCAAAATGCTGTGGAGGGCCACAGCATATAAACTAATATATAGTATATCTGTGATATTAAATTTTAATAGGGAATAGAGGGAGACAATTAGGAAAGAAATGGCTAAAAAGGCTCCCTAGGATGGCTATGATTTTTTAAATATTGAGAAACACTAATCTAATTAATTCAATTAATACAACAGTACAGTCAAAATGGTGATGCAATTTGCCATAACTCCTGCCTCATTTTCACTTCTGGAGGGGGTTTGTAATAGAACATGACTGCCAGAGGAGGGATTCATTCATCAAGTATTTACGGTACAACTAGCCTGAGCTCTGAGGACTCTTTGGGGGGCAACTAACACAACAATGAAGAAGACAGTTCCTAGCCTAGGGGAGCTCACAGTCCAGGAGGGGAGAGAGACGTACATGAGAACGTACAGGATAAAGCAATGGCTGCTCAGAGAGGGGTGTGCTCAGAGTTCTATGGGAGTGCACAGGAAGAACACCAAGGTCAGCCTTGAAGAGTCCAGGAAGACTGCTCAGTGGAGAGGATCATTCGGTAAGCTCTACCATAGCCAAACTTGACCCCTAGGCCTCTCTCATTCCTGGCAACTTCGGACTTGGCAACCTGGACATCCAGGCAATCCAAAACACAAATGCGGAGCACTTCCTCAGACTATGTGCCTTTGCCCACAGTTATTTTAACCTATGAAGGGAAACAAGGCCCTCAGCAAAAAATGCATCAGTCCAGGATGCTAATACCAGTCACATCATATTAGATGGGTGTATGTCCCAAAACGGGTCCTATAGTAACTAACACCAGAGTCCCAATTTTGGATTTAAGGTAGCTCGTTCCATATTAACCCAAACCTTGCACTGAACTTTTTGTGCCTTGAGATAAATAGTATTCAGTAAATATAGGTTAATGACAACAATACTTTGTGCAATATATTTTTTTTAAAGATTTATTTGTTTATTTTTGAGAGAGGGAGAGAGCACAGGGTGGAGGGGCAGAGGCGGGAAGAAACTTAAGTAGACTCCACACTGAGTGTGAGCCCAATGCAGGGCTCGATCTCATGACCCTAAGATCACAACCTGAGCCAAAACCAAGAGTCAGATACTTAACCAACTGCACCACCCAGGTGCCCTGTGTAATATTTTTATAGATCACAAAATATTTTCATATACATTAACTACATCTTCATAGTAACTCCATGTAATACCATATCCATTTTACAGATGAGAAAACCAAGACTCAATGAGGTCAAATTATTTGAATTAAAGTCACTCATAGGTAGCAGAACTCAGTAGGTTTTTTTTTAAATAGTCTTTATTCAAATTTTTTTAAGATTTTATTTATTTATTTGAGAGAGAGAGAATGAGAGACAGAGAGCATGAGAGGGAGGAGGGTCAGAGGGAGAAGCAGACTCCCTGCTGAACAGGGACCCCGATGCGGGACTCGATCCCGGGACTCCAGGATCATGACCTGAGCTGAAGGCAGTCGCTTAACCAACTGAGCCACCCAGGCACCCAACTCAGTAGGTTTGAGCCAAGGCTCCAACCCAGTCATTGACTCCATGGCCTTGATGCTCTTTCCCCATAAACACTGAGGCTGAGGGTAACCACCAAATGATTGTTGCCTATGGCTGCCTATAGATCCCAATTCAACTAGAATGATTGATAAGGGGAATCTTTTAGTCTTGACTAGCAGGGTTATTTATTTATTTATTTATTTGAGAGAGAAAGAGAGAAAGCGCACATGAGTGGTTAGGGAGGGGCAGAGGGAGAAGCAGACTCCCTGATGAGCAGGGAGCCCCATGCGGGGCTCGATCCCACTATCCGAAGATCATGACCTGAGCTGAAGGAAAACGCTTAACCGACTGAGCCACCCAGGTGCCCCATTGATTAGCAGTTCTTTGATGACAGTCAGTAATTAATCTATGAACCCAGAGACAATCCCAAACAAAATCAAATGGTATCAACAATGAAGTGCTGAGACACTATGCCAAGGGCATTGACACTGCAGTCAGAATATTTGGTTTGGATGAACTGTTTAACTTCTCTTGAGTCTCAGGTTCCTCACCTGCAAAATAGTTACAATAAAAATGTCCAAAAATGCACTGCATTACACACACACACTCACACACACACACACACACACACACACACACACAGAGGCTTTGTTAACTCTAAAGTGCTCCAATACTTAGTTCCCTCTTCTCATTCTCTCTCTCCCATTCTGGGACAAAGCGAGTAATTTAATAAATGTGAGCCTGAGCCATGGCTATATGCACAGCACTAAGCCAATGATATGAGAAATCCAAAGACACATGATACAGAGCCTGCTCTTGGGGAACTCAGAGAAACACTACAAGGCAAGGTAGAAAGTCTTAGGTGCCATTGGAGAGGTTCAGGTTAGGGATTTGGAAGTTTGAAAGGAAAGAGAACAGGGAAGGTGTCATAGAGGAGGTGCATGTGAACTAGACATTAAGAAATGGGTACTATTTAGGCATACAGAGGTGAGACTATGGTATTTAGGATGATGAAAATGACAAGCACCACAGTGCAGAGAAGGGAAACCACAGAATGGATGCAAGGGCCCCAGTTAACTGATCCACACCATTCCATCTGGCAAACATGGTGGCCAATGACCACAGCACCAGAATCCATGCGGCTCTCTCTGGTACACCTGCACCCTTCCGCTCCCACCTGTTGAAGGCTACCTTACCAAGTTGGTTGTATTTGTTCTCAAACCTGCTTAGACCAATTGTACTTTATGTTGTAATTATAAAATGTAACTAAATATTACATACAGAAGAGAAGAGTTCTGTTTCTATTAAGAATTAAGCTGAGTTTAGAAAAAATAAAAGGAAGTTGTTCAAAAATACTATGACATTAAGCGTTGGAAAGACTACTACATAAGATTGGGAAGGATGGTTGTCAGGGGCTGTGGAAAGGGAGAAATGGGGAGTTAGTGCTTAATAGGGACAGAGTTTCAGTTTTGCAAGATGAAGAGTCCTAGAGTTGGATGGTGGTGATGGCTGCACAACAATGTGAAGGAACTTAATACTTACAAAACTGTACCCTTAAAAATGGTTAACTTGGTATATTTTATGGTATGGGTATTTTACCACAATTAAAAAGAAAATACAAAAAAGAAGATTGGGGAGGAAATCATAAAAATCTAGATAAACCCTACGTTCAGATTGCTTCACACACATCTAAGTTCTCACTTGATTTGAAAGAAGCCAAAACTAGAAATTATAGATAATAATAATCAGGGCAAACAGTTAGTGCTTATTCTGTACGAAACACAGTTCTAAGCAGTTTACATATAATGACTTATTTAATCCTCCCAACAAGCCAATAAGAGAGGGGCTATGATACCCATTTTAGAGATGAGGACAATTAGGCACAAGAGGTTAAATGGTATGACCAGGATCACAGGACTGATAAGGAGCAGAGATAGAATGCAGACTAAAGAGTCTAGCTCCAGAGACTGCACTCTTACCCACCCCCACCCTCACTGGGCTAGGGAAGGAAGATAAGGAGGCACTCCCGAGAGAGGCTCTCCATCAGAGGAAAGATACTGACCCCAAATCCAAAGGTTGGCACAAGAAGGTATGTTTATTTGTCTATAAAAAAAAGGTTTCTGTAAACCATTTTTTTTTTAATGATTCACCCTCCCTTTAATGGATTTTCCTATTTAACCAATTATCATCCCCCAAAAAAGCAGTGGAGAGGACATTTCTACTATATTCATCCTAACTGGAGCCGAGATACTAATGCAGCCCAGGAGGCAAGCAGCCAGCCCACCCCGGTTATCCACAGGAAGGAATGGCTTCAGCTGCTGAAGCATGACAAGAGCCAGTAGTCCCCCGACAAGCACAGAGACGATGGAGACAGCACTGAAGTCAGCTGATAACGATGTGCACTTTTTACATGACAAAATGTAGGATTCATTGTGTGCCACTGGAACCTAAGAGAATGTCTGGATGCATCTCGCGTCGTTTATTGGAACAGAAACTCTTGTAAGAAATCTTTTCTAAGCAAGGAGATAGCCGTGTGTGTGTGTGTGTGTGTGTGTGTGTGTGTGTGTAAGGTGAATACCTGTACATACAATGTGTCTGCATCTATCATTTGAATTGGCTGGGCATTCAGGGAAGTCTTCTGGGCTAGGTTTAAGCAAGCTCCTGGAACCAAGAATGGGATTTTCCCTCCTTTTGTCTTCAAAAGCAGTCTGCAAGCACTATGCATTTTCTAAGGGTCAGCACTGACCTATTTTTTTTTTTTTTTTTTTTTTTTGGCAGGGGTGGGGTGGAAGGAATTTAGTCAAATGAAATCAAGTCTTTTCATTAACAAACTGTAGAGAGGAGTTGCTGGGAGCTATGGAAGCAATATGTTTTTCTGTTTTTGACAGAGAACTCTGCATTCCAGGATCAAAAGTATAGATTTGGTGGCAAGAGAGTGAGTTGGTTAAGAGCTGCATTAAAGATTAACTTCAGCCCTGTGTGGGCTGTTTCAGTGGTAATGGGGTCTAGAGGCAAAGACTGGATTGAAGAGGCATCTCCACTCTTCTGGGTTTACCCTCACCCGCATCGCCATCCGTCACTGATCAGAGAACAGAGAAGAATGTGCTGAAGGCTGTGGGTGCGTCACAAGCACCACCGGGGCTGCTTCCATCATCTGGGGCCGCACAGACAATGGGGCTGGTCACGAGCGGGGCACACGACAGACACCCATCCCCCACATGGCAATGGCGCTGGCAAATACGAGCTTCTCTATGTCTGTTAATATTGAAAAACACCTGGATAAATGAATTTTATAGTTTTCATCTTAGTAGATACCCATTATGGAAGGTCAGTATAAATTACATTCCTTAAGCACCGAAATAACTAATGAAAATAAGCCCAAAGTGACTTTCAAAATCGAAATTTCAAGCTGCAGAGACATCAATAACTATTTCTGTACTACGTTCTCCATCTTAGCCCTTCTGCAAATTAGGGATAATTGTACTTGCCAGACACTTACTTCAGAGGTTGGTGAGAGGATAATGTTTGTAAAACTTGTTGGGTTTTGTGGATGAAAGGTTTCTGATTAGTACAAATTGTAAATTATTACTATTCATTAGAAGAACAAATGAATTATTTCAGCTCCTAATGCATCTCTGACATCCACATGCTATTGTACACAGGAAGATAGTCTTGAAGAACACACCCTGTTCACAGCACCACTATTAAACAAAACTACATCCCTCTACCTTAAAAAGAACACTTTAGAGCAGCCTGAAAACCCTGAAAAGTAAGTCCCATATTTCTTTGTCCCTTTATCTAAAAAGCAGGAAAAAATATAATTAGAAACGTGGATAAGAAGCCTTCACCATTGTGCTTGGCTATAAGCTTCAGATGTTTGGATCCCAGCTCGATAATGGCCATCGTCTTGATCAGGGCCCTTCACAAAGCAGCCTCCTACTTCACAGACAGGGTGGGGTCAAGGTCTCTGACACAGAGAATAAAGTAAAATTCTCCACAGAGGAGTCACTCCATAGAACCCAGGTATTGTGTAGATTTGATAACCATTTTCCCCTGTGGCACACGCCGGAAATCATCCCTCAAAGACCATTTCTTATCTGCAGCATTTTCTAAGGTATGTTATATATGGTCTAGTTGTTTTTACATTCACTGCACTTGTATTGTTTCGGGGCTCTGTTTCCTCAACATCATACAGTTGAAGCCTTGGGTGCTAGTTAGTAAGTCCTGACACTCCCATGCTTATGCCACCTCAGTCTGTGTGTATCCAATTATCTAGGAGGGTGGAAATTGGAAAATTATGTTCACAGCAACATTCTCCAGTAATTTTCATTAAATCCATCCTTTTTGATATATAAGTTAAACTCTGTTATTCAACATCTCCAGTGACAGAGAGGGAGAGAAAATAAGGAAGAGGATGAGGAGGATGAGGAGGACAAGGAAGAGGAAGGGGGTGGGAGGTGGAGGGGAAG
The DNA here is from genome assembly GCF_004348235.1 of Phoca vitulina. Classification (NCBI taxonomy): domain Eukaryota; kingdom Metazoa; phylum Chordata; class Mammalia; order Carnivora; family Phocidae; genus Phoca; species Phoca vitulina. The sequence goes on along the minus strand of NW_022589756.1, from coordinate 9,807,401 downwards.
GAGAGAGAATAAGGATTGACACATACAGATTTAAACTAAGTAGCTTAGAGCTATTATAATTCATTGGCAATTATGATAGAAAATGCTTTCTTTGGCAATTTTCTTTGGTAGCAGCCTTATCAAGATAAAATTCACATACCACACAATTTACCCATATAAAGTATACAGTTCACAGAGTTGGGCAACCATCCCCACAATCAATTTTAAAACATCTTCAGTGCTCCAAAGAGAAACTCCATACCTTTTCATTCTTATCCTCCAAACCCTCCATCCCCTCCAGTCCTAGGCAACCACTGATTTAATTTCTGTCCCTATAGATTTCTATATCTTAGAAATACACACATTTCAAATACAAGGAATCATACACTATGTGGTCTTTTGTGACTGGCTTCTTTCACTGTCACTGTTTTCCAGGTCAACCATGTTGTTACATGTGTCAGTATTTTGTTCTTTTTTATTGCCAAATAATATTCTATTCTATGTATATGCCACACTTTATCCATTCTCCAGCTGATGGACATTTGATTTGTTTCCACTTTTTGGCTACAATGAGTAGTCAAACCATGCTGGTATGAACATTCATGCACAGGCTTTTGGGTGGACGTAGATTGTTATTTCTTTAGGACTGGGACTGCTGGGTCACATAGTAACTCTATGTTTAACCTTCTGAGAAATGGCCAGACTGCTTTCCAAAGTGACTACACCACTTTCCTCTCCCACCAGCAAGGTGTGAGGGTTACAAATGCTTTTTTGACTTGAGATTTATTAGATATAAGTATCAAAAAAAAAAAAAACCTTAAAAATTAAATAAGTCAAAAAGAAGAAATTACAATAAAATTTTTAAAATACTTAAAGCCAAATTACAATGAAAACACTACAGTTGACCCCTGAACAACATGGATTTGCACTGTATGGGTCCACTTATACGCAGATTTTTTAAAGTAGTGTATAGTAAGTGTATTTTCTCTTCCTTATGATTTTCTTAACAACATTTTCTTTTCTCTAGCTTACTTTATTGTAAGAACAAAGTATATAATACACCTAACATAGAAAACATGTATTAATTCACTATTTATGTTACCAATAAGGCTTCTGATCAACAGTAGGTTATTAGGAGTTAAGTTTGGGGGAGTCGAGTTATATGTCGATTTTTGACTGCATGAGGGGTCAGTCCCCCCAACCTCCCTTTCCTTCAAGGATCAACCATACTATCAAAACTATCGGGGGCTGCCTGGGTGCCTCAGCTGGTTAAACGTCTGACTCTTGATTTCAGCTGGGGTCATGATCTCAGGGTGGTGAAACTGAGCCCCACATTGGGCTCCATGGTGGGCATGGAACCAGCTCAAGATTCTTTCTCTCCTTCTGCCCCTCCCTCTCCCTCTAAAAAAAAAAAATGATTGGGAGGCAGCAAAACTGGTTCTTTGTTGGATATTTATAACTTTAATTCAATTATATAATGAGGAAGGAGCAAAAATTTAAAATATCAATGAACAAGTTAGAGAACAATAGAATAACAAAAATATTTAAGGGAAGGAACCATAAGAGGGAAGCATAAATTAATGAAACATAAAACAAACATTTAATATAAAGACTCCTGAAGCTAAAAACTGATGAAGAAAAAAGGAGAAAGTACAAATAAACTATATTACAAATAAAATTGGGCCATAACTACCAATGCAGCAAAGAAAGATGAGAAAAACACTATAGTAATTTTATGTCAACGAAAATATAACTTTCCAAAAGTGATGCACAAAGAAAAAGAAAGGCTGATTTCTCTTTAATAGCCATTTTTAAAAAATGGATTGTTAGTTAAAAAAAAAAATCTTCTCCAAAGGGAAACATAAGGCCTGAAGGGCTTTACAGGTAAATTCTATAGAATAATCAAGAAATGGATAATCCAAATCTTAGACACTCTCTTAAAATATTAGATAAAAGGGGGAATGCTCTCCAACAGATTCAGTGAGGTTGGTATAACTCAATACTAAAATCAGACAAGGACAGTATTAAAAAAAGAAAATTATAGGCCAATCTCATTCATGAACCAAGATGCAAACTCCAAACCAAAATTAATAACAACTGAACCCAGCAATATATTTAAAAGCTAAACTTCATGGCCAACGTAGGTTTATCTCAAAAAAAAAAAATTTTTTTTAATGTTTTATTTATTTATTCATGAGAGTCAGAGAGAGAGAGAGAGAGAGGCAGAGGCAGAGGGAGAAGCAGGCTCCCCGCCTAGCAGGAAGCCCCATGCGGGACTCGATCCCAGGACCCTGGGATCATGACCTGAGCCGAAGGCAGACGCTTAACCATCTGAGCCACCCAGTCGCCCTATCTCAAAAATTTAATCAAAATCATGGCCAGGAACTTTTCATCAAAGTTGATAAGGTGATTCTATGTTAGAATGGAAGAGTAAAGGGCTAAGGACAGCCAAGACTCTCCTCAAAAACTAGTTGAAAAGACCTGTCTTACCAAATATATAATTAATAATTAAGATGGTGCATTGGTACAGTGATGGATAAATCAAGCTAAGGAACAAAATAATGAGCCCAGAAAGAGACCCATGCAAGTATGAAAACTTACTATATGACAAAGGTTACATTTTAGACCCCCAGAACAACTGATCATTCATAAAGGCAAAGATAAAACCAGATCCTCACATTAAAAAAACAAAAATCAATTGTATTTACATGAAAACTTTTTCATGTAAAAGGCAAAACTCCTTTATTATCTTCTAGAAGCCAACAGATGGGAAGATATTTGTGATCCTAGGTTAAGGAATCTAGGCAAGATACAAAATGCACAAACCATAAGAAAAAAGTTTCATAAATTCAATCATCAAAATTAAGAACTTCTCATCAAAAGACACAATAAAGAATTTTTAACAGACTATATTAAAAAACTTTAAATCAGGAAAAAGACAAAAATCACAATAGGATAATTAGCAATAGGTCAAAACAGGCATTTCATGGAAGAGAAATAAATATATGAAATATATTCAATAAATATATGAAAATTACTTGTATCTCATTAGTAATTAATAAAACACAAGTTAAAACCACAAGATGCCATTTCATGCCTATAGAATCAGCAAAAAATTTATACCCTGAGAAAGGTTCATCCTACTTTGTAAATCAAGAGCTGCAGACACTCTATAACTCAAAATTCCAGAAGGACCTATAGATACTCTTATACAAAGGCACTGGGAATGTGTAAGGATGTACAAAATGACATTGTTTATAATAGGGAAAAAAAAGTGGAAACAACCCAATGTCCACCTATAGGAAAATGAAAAAATAAATTGCAGCCTGGCCAAACAATAATATGCCATCAGCAGAAAAGCAGTGATGAACTACAGCTATGTGGTTCAATGTGGATGAATCTCAGGAATAAAACATTGGCTGAGAAAAATAATTCATGCAAGAATCCATACAGTATGACACCACCTATGAAATGGTCCTAACAGGCAAAGCTAAATAATATATTGCTTTTGGATACACAAGCAGGTGGCAAAACTACAAAAAAAGCAAAGAAACAATAAAAACCACACTCAGATGGTGGACAATGTTGGGAAGAAGGCCAGGGGATCCAATGAGAGAGGGGCATGCCAAGGGCTTTGACATTACCGGTCAAGTTCTAGTTCTTAAGTTGAATGATGGGTTCCTTTTATTAACAGGCTTTACAAATTAAATCGACTTTATATAATCCCTTTCATGGATCAAATATTTAATTTTATTTTTAAAGAAATATCTGTAATGTCCCTAGAATATCAGACTTATATCTGTATTTATTGGAAAAAAAAAAACTTTGGGTAGTAACCTTTATTTTTCATTTTAAGGGCAAGTTATTCTGCATACCTCACCTAAGCATTTAACTTTAATTATACATACAAGCATGCAAGTTAATTACTAGTCTACTAAATTTTTTTAAGTTGTATTGTGTCAATCCAGAACTGAAAATAATCATTTTCATTAGAGAGCCCATGATTTAAAACTTTTTCCCGTTCCCTTTATTTCTTCAGAAGCCTTGTAAATGATAAAACCCAAAAGGTAGCTTGGAAGATGGTCAATGACTCTTGGGAAGTCTCTTCTAGGATGTTAAATAGGATTGCCTTTTGCGGTAAACCTTAAAATGAACTACGTATTTTCCTATCACAAGCAATGCTTTCCTGGAATGACTGGGTTAAAAAATCAGGATTTGAGATGACAGCTGTATTGTTCATAGCTGGTGAGGTCCAAAGACTTCCTGATGATGGCCTTCTGAGAACACTCTAACTCCTCTTCCCAACGTGGGCCATCTTCAGGCCAGGAAGCTTGGAGTTGGAGGGGAAGACATGGTTAGCTTCTTCATGCTCTGCTTTATCCTCTTTCTCTGTCATCCTGACCCTTCCATTGTTGAGCCCAGAGAGAGAGAGAAGATAGGGGAGAAAGAACTCAGCCCTATATGGTAGGTGACATTTGTAATCTGTGTTATGGACTGAATTGTGTCCCCTCATAACTCATACATTGAAGTTCTAACCCCCAGGTCCTCAGAACGTGATTATATTTGAAAGAAGATCTTTAAAGAGGTAATTAAGGTAAAATGAGGTCAACTGGGGTGGTCCCTAAATAATGACTGGAATCATTAAAAAAACAGGGAGATTAGGACACAGACACACACAGGGTTCATACCAAGTGAAGACACGGGGAGAAGACCGCCATCTACAAGCCGAGGAGAGAAGCCTCAGAAGAAACCAACCCTGCCACCACCTTCATCTTGGTCTTCCAGCCTCCAGATAATGAATTTCTATTGTTTAAGCCACCCGGTCCATGGATTTTGTTATAGCACTCCTATAAAATTAATACATCTGGTATTGAGGTTCCCTCTGTATGTGGCCAATGGGTAATTAAAGCTTCTTTTCCTCTCTGGGTAATTTTGTAGGTTTCTGGGGATCCTCCCTTTGAGAACCTCTGGCCACTGCTCCCTAGAAGCAGGCAGGGCCTCTCCTCTGTCTGCCCCAGCCAGCTGCTCACTACTGCCCCTACCTGCTCCTAACCTCTGGGCTTCCAGCAATCCACCCCACAGATTTCTCTGTAGAACTCCTTTTGTCCCTCCATGGGGTCCTCTTGGGAGAGATACTTCGTAAAAGATCCCAGACTGGCTTCCTAGCACAGGGTCCAATTCTGGAAAACACACACCTTTGCCTCACCATGATGGAAGCATAACTCAATCCCATCCCACAATATCCCTGGTTATGTCTTCTTTCCATTGCCAGCCAGCCAGCTCTTGCTGCAGCCTTGGCCTTTGCCCTCCATGGGAATTACACACCAATCCTTACATTTCCCAGACTCTAGGAGCAGATGTGAAATTCTCCAGGTTACCTCCTTGAGGCTTCCTTCACTTGGCTTGAGGTCACAACAAGGTATCCACTTTACTGGCTCTCCCTAGGTACTGGGTGGCAGAGGATGCCTCATTTTCCAACATGCCCTTCAAAGAAATCCTCGCTCTCAACTCTTCATACCCCTCTGTCTAATGCTGGTATAAACATTTCTAACAATTTCCTAGAAGGTCCTATATCAGTGGTCTAGAACCTCCCTCTAGAATGTGGGGCTTGGCACCACCTCCATTGTTCTAGGTTCTGGGACTCCGCTGATTTTGGTGAGTAGAAGTTAACACCCAGTTTCACTTCACTTTCCCACTGCCTACTTCCCTGGATGATATGAAGGAATCCATCAGTAAAAGTGACTGAGAGGCAGAGGCCACACACAGGCCGACACAGGGGTGTGGGGGCTGGCTCGCTACGGTTTCTCCTCTCTGCAGTTTGGCTGGATGATTTATCCCCAGAGAGTGTAGCTGTTCCCTACTCCCCATGGAACAAGGTAGAAGAACCAACCTGTTTCTCAAAGAGAATAACCTAGAGAATAACTCAAGAGGCCAAGGGATGATGAAGCCTGGCGGTAGCTGATGGAAGAGCCCTGAAGCCCAACCTTCTCAGGGGCAGGAGCTGAATTGCATTCTGTCTTTGAACTCCAAGCAGCTAAGGTCAGTGTCTTCTGGGTAGCCGGTGATCACTGAATGCTCCTTAAATGGAATTCTAAATACATGAGCCACTGAGAGCCTGACTACCCCGGAGTTTGTGAAGGAACTAGTGAAAATAGAAGGCAACTGATGAATTTTCATGATCTTTTTCACTATTTAAAAACACATTTTAGTATCCATGGGAAATGATTCAATGCCAGAATATTACACTTACGCCGCGTGTGTGCGCCACATGATTTCGCCACAATCTCCCCTTCCTGCCAGGCTTTCCCACCACTTTGCTAGCACTGTTCCTCACACACACGTGGTGCTTCTCTCCAGACCACTTCTGCCCCGTCACCCTCCATCTGTCCAGCATCAGCTCCCACATGACTCCTTGCTCATCCCCACTCCTCTCAGTTGTCACCTGGATCTGTCCTGTGGTCCTCGGCACTTTCTCCCTTAAATTAGAATTATCTTCTACTGAGCTACTTGAATTACAATATAGTTATGTCTTATGAACTTCTGTACCCCTCATAGGACCCACATTGACACATATGTATAACAGCATTTAACAAGTATGAAAAGAATGTTGGTATATGTGTGTGTTTTAACAATGTACATAATTTCTTCTTCACGGATGGGAGACAGGGACAAAGAAGGTTAACTCATACCTTTGATTTATAGGTTTGGCCACAGTTATTGAACAGTAAAACAAAGTGGTGATTTTTTTTTTTTTATGTTTTTTCCAGAAAGTAAAAATATGCAAAGAAATGCTTATAAACATTTTTGTAAATCTGCTATTCCCCCATTAGCAAATCATAGCTCATATCGAGTCTACAATAATGAGTAAGATAAATTTGATCATCTTATGGCAACACTTCTCTTGTGAGCCCAGCCTTTATTATGACAGGTGTTTGGTTTTGTTTTTAATTTGTTTTTACTTTTGTATGGTAATCAGATGAAATGTCTGAAGACCTATACAGCTATTTGCTTATTCTTCTTGCAAAGTCTCAGAAAGCACACTTTTTATCCAAATTGATGTCCCTAAGTATTCAAATCTTGTTACATTTTTAAGTTCTATTTTCTTACGGAGATTGTTTTCAGACACATACTTTCAAATGAAACGGGATTAAGGAACAAGAACTTTGACTTGTGTGTGTATGAAATGAAAACATAGGGAAGGAACACATCTGGGGTTTTAGACACACACCAATAACCACCCAGTTAAATATTATAATCCTAAACTTGCATTCACATCCTACTTTACGGTTAGCCAAGCACTGTCACATGCGATGGCAGACATCGTTGGCTATCCAACAGCTATCCACTCACCATATTTTCCTTGCTTACAGAATACCAATAATGGTAGGCAGTCAGGCAATGGTGGGCAGGCTGGGCCCTTCTGACATACGAGGGGTAAGTTTTAACTGTTCCAATCTTCCCTTCCTGACAACTTTTATAATTGGACCTATTGCATCCCATTCCACTTTTCAGTGACTGGCCTAGGCACAGGCACATGAAACAATTCTAGCCATAGAGATATAAGGGGACGTCTTCTAAGGGACTTCTAAGAAACTCTTCTCCTTCTTACAGAAAGGACACAAGTATGGAGTACCAACCCCCTTTTCTTGACAGCGGATATTGAAGTTGAGAACCTGGATGCCTGAAAGTATGGCAGCCATCCAGGGCCAGTGAGGGATGCTGCCAAAGCTGAGAATAGCAGAATAGAAAGATGGGAAGAACCTGAATTCTTGATGATTTTTCTTTTTTGAGCCACTAAATTAACTACCCTGGAACTTCTTGACTTCCAGTTATGTAAAAAACAGTACATGTCCCTATTTTTAAGCCAATTTTAGTTGAGATTTCTGTTACTCACTGCCAAAAGTATCTACATATTGGATCTCATTAAATTCTCACAACAATGGTACGAAGCAGGCATTTTACAAATGAAGCAAATAAAATAGCAAAAAATTGCAATGGCTATGCCAAGGTCACATGTCTATAAATGGCATAACTGGATCTGAAACCAGGTCTGATTCCAAATTTGGTGTTTCTTCCCATGAAACCTGATGACACACACAAAAAAGCCTAGAGCAAGAAAACACACTGTCAAATCATCCTGACATCCTTAAGTAAGTCTAAGGCAACCGTGCCATCATGGAAACGGACTAGCCACTGGGTGTAAACACTAGTTCTGTCAAAGACTCTGGTATTTATGGCTGAATCACTTAACAATTCTCAATCAGGAGACTCTTATTCTTCCACTGTAATTTAAAACAACTGATTTAAAGACAAATCTGAAAATATTAAGTGCCAACCATTTGCCTACAAATGTTTGGCACTGTGGGAGATGCACAATAAACCAGATACTAGCTTGTTCTTAAGGCATCTGTGCACCTGAGAATCTGAGTCATAGATACTTGAACTAGCTGGAGAAACACACTAATTTTTAGTGTATTAGCCTCTATATAGCCCATATATTAGCCTACATGATGCCAATGATGGCATGAGAGATACCAAACATAGCCACGAAACTCAAAAGTAGTACGGATCCCACTTTTAGGTGTCAAACGTCACTCAACAGCTAACAAAATTTCTCATGATGCCCATGTATTAAGGTTCAACCACATGAAATTACAAATATCCAACCATCTTCTACTACAATAAAAGGCAATTTTGTGCATTTCAACCTTGCTAGGCTGAGAGATAAAGCAGAAAATAAAAAGCTTTCCATGCAGTGGGGCAGTAGGAACATAAACTGGTCAGTGCTCTGGAGGAGTATGAGTATAGGGTGAGGTAAGGGGACATGGGGAAGACACTGAACCCAAACTTGTGGGATCAGGGAAGACTGCCCTAAAGAGCAAATGCCCAAAATGCATTCTCAGTGGGAATTAGTCTTGATATAACTGATTTCTTAAAGCTCCAAGAATGTATATTTCTAAATGAATGTTCATACTGCCCCCCACGCCACTCCCACCCCCACCCCCCGCCCCTGGCCATTTTCACCCGTTACACATGTCTGAAGAGCCAGCTATTTTATTTTAATTAATTCTTTTAACAGGGTTATGTTGAGTAGTTACACAGAAAACATGTAATGCATGCTTTAATAATCACCCCATCCATCAAGGTGAGAATTAGTATCCCCACTTTCACTAATGAAGACACAAAGGCTCAAACAGATACCCAAGATTATGTAGCCATTTAGTAGCAGAGCCTGGAAAAAAATTACAGTAGGAAATAAGAAGAAAACAACAGCATGATCCCCATATAATCAATGCCCTAAATGTCCTTTGTTTAAAAAGAAAAACAAGAGCCAAGATGTCCATCAACAGATGAATGGATAAAGAAGATGTGGTATATATATATACAATGGAATATTATGCAGCCATCAAAAGGAATGAGATCTTGCCATTTGCAACGACGTGGATGGAACTGGAGGGTATTATGCTGAGCGAAATAAGTCAAACAGAGAAAGACATGTATCATATGACCTCACTGATATGAGGAATTCTTAATCTCAGGAAACAAACTGAGGGTTGCTGGAGTGGGGGGTGGGATGGGAGGGATGGGGTGACTGGGTGATGGACACTGGGGAGGGTATGTGTTCTGGTAAGCGCTGTGAATTGTGCAAGACTGTTGAATCTCAGATCTGTACCTCTGAAACAAATAATGCAATATATGTTAAGAAAGAAAAAAAGAAGAAGAAGAATGTAGCAGGAGGGGAAGAATGAAGGGGGGGAAATCGGAGGCGGAGAAGAACCATGAGAGACGATGGACTCTGAAAAACAAACTGAGGGTTCTAGAGGGGAGGGGGTTGGGAGGATGGGTTAGCCTGGTGATGGGTATTGAGGAGGGCACGTTCTGCATGGAGCACTGGGTGTTATGCACAAACAATGAATCATGGAACACTATATCTAAAACTAATGATGTAATGTATGGGGATTAACATAACAATAAAAAAATTTAAAAAAAAAAAAAAAAAGAAAAAAGAAAAACAAAAAATACCAAAGGCAAAAAAATGTTTAATTCTACTTTAAGGCAAAAAATTATTCTGGGGGTTGCCGGGGTGGCTCAGTCAGTTAAGCATCTGACTTCAGCTCAGGTCAAGGTCACGGGGTCTGAGGATGGAGCCCTGGGTGGGGCTCAGCACTCAGTGGGGAGTCTGCTTCTCCCCCTCCGTCTACCCCTCCCCCCGCTCATCTGTGCGTGCCTTCTCTCTCTCTCAAATAAATAAAACCTTTAAAAAAGGAAAACAATTTGGCATTACCTTGTAAAGTGAACACTCATTAAAAGACAAAAAATCTATTCCGGTCACTCACCCAAGACTAGTATAATTGCCCTGATTGCCACCCAAATGGTACCCATGAGACTTAGAGCTCCAATAAACTTCAAAGGACCAAGCCAGAAGTCAAATTAGTCAGAACGGGGGCTTGAGATGCTTAGGTCCTTTGACATCAACTCAAAAAGACCATCTGAAATGTCTAAAGTTTCATAAAGAGCTCCAGTCACAAATGATAACCACTTTAGCACCTTCTTCCAGAAGTTACCATGAAATTGCAGGAAGGTGGAGCTGAAAATGACTTAAATTCTGAGGTTCTGCACACTCTTCAGCAGAAATCTATGTCCTCATCTTGGGAAGCCCATCTTAATGGCATCTCTTAGCTTTCCCGGCAGTTAGTGTGGCCACGCGATTGAGTCCTACCAAGAATGTGCGCAGGAGCTTCGTGCACCATTTCTGAGCCGCACCATTTCTGAGCCCAGCCATTCAAGCAGCAGGTTCGCCCTGGCCACGCTCTGGCTGCCCATCTCACAGACCAGATGGCGATGACAACAGGGACCCAGGGGGTAGCAGAGCCACAAAATGGAAGCTGCTTGGTTTTCCGAATCACCACCTGAGAAAAGCGGCCCACTGACCAGGTTGCCCACTTGCAGTTGTTACGTGAACAAAAAGTAAATCTGTATTGTGTTGGAGCTGCTGTACATTTTTGGGGTCTATCTGTCATAGAGGGGGTCCGATCCCATAGACAGTGGCAGGACTAGGTCAAGAAGCAGGTATGCAGCTTCTTATGGAGTAAAGGGATTTATGGAACAGATGGGCTCCAACAGAGCCCCAAAGGTACTCCGCAGCACATCTTGTGACGTCGACCCTGGGGCAACCCACTGCTGTACCTGGCTCTGAGCGCCAGGCGCCCTCGGTTTGGGGGTACCAGCATCTGTGGAGGACAGATCTAAAGAATAAGCAAATGAATGATTCAACTGACCATCAACAGGGAATGTCAAGGTTACAAGAGATATTAAAAATACTGGGTAAAATAAGAGGAGGAAACGAAACATGTTTTTAGGTCTTCTCCCTGGCATAATATGCATTGCGCTTTGATATGGGGTTTTATTGCCCATCTAAACAGTTCTTAATGCAAACAAAATTTATTTTCTTAAGTAGCCAAAAAAAACTATAAATAAGATGACCATTTATTTATAGCAAGGATGGCCCTAAGCGTTAAGTTCTGTTACATTTTTTTTAGTTTTCCAAGTGAGAATTGTTTTTAGATATACACCTTCAAGTGAAACAGGACTAAGGAATAAAAACCTTGAGTTATGTGTGCATGAAATGAAAACTGTAGGGGAGGCACACGTCTGGGGCTTTTTTTTTTTTTTTTAAGATTTTATTTTTAAGTAATCTCTACACCCAAAGTGGGGCTTGAACTTACAACTCTGAGATCAAGAGTCTCATGCCCCACCAGCTAAGCCAGCCAGGCGTCCCTCCGGGGCTTTAGATACAATTATAAGTGTATGAATGGTTCTGTGTTATTGAGGCTCTTCGACATCCAGAAATTTCCAAATTGGAGATGTGACCCAAATATCAGCAAATTCGATCATTTATACTTTAAACTTTATAAAGGGGAAAGGCAAGCATATTACATAGGGCAACCCTCTAGGGTCCCCTCCCTCTTTGGGAGCTTTGTACTATCACTTTACTATCGCTCAATAAACTTTGCTGCCCACCAAAAAAAAAGAATATTACATTGGAATCAGACCCAGGGAACTGTATTTTTTAAATAAGGTAAGAAGCCTTAAAGTTGGATCTATAGAATAATAGGACTAGATGGGATTTTAGAAAGCTTTCTCCTCAGTATCCTAATTAAACATGAGGAGGTTTAGGCACAGAGAAGTTGAGTCACTTTCCCAAAGTAACACAGCTTTTTGGTGGGGAGAAAAAAAAAGAAAAAGGTAGAATAACTCCAGATTTGCTGACTCCCAGACCTGTCTTCTTTGGCTCTGACAGTATAAAAGGAGGATCTCACTTAACTTCAGAAAAATACTTGAACTATACTTCCAATTAGTTAAACTATACTAAGGGGAAAAGAGGTGCGACTTAAAATTAGAACCATCTTAAGTTGGCCAGGATACATTTTGTAAGAATAATTTCATTGAGCTTAAGGAAATTATTAAAGACATTTTTAAAACATTGCCCTTATTCCTTCCACTATCCCCCACCACTGTTATTATAAAAATCTAGGTCTCAAGTAATGAGGAATATACTTTCTTATTTAGAAAAGCTAACAGATTATTTTTAATCATCATAATGGTTATACACTTTCAATTACACAGAGAAAAACATCAAATCCCTTTTAATTCTACCTTTCTTAACCCTGAAGGATATTTCTTCCAGATTTCACCAGCTGATACAATTCAGATGAAAAAAAGATCCTTTCTTTATTACTTAAAGGGAGCTGTAAATCAAATGTAGACCTCCGGGGGGTGGGGACAAAGAGAAGGAGGGAGAACTCATTTGCTTATTAGGTTTCCATAAAAAAAATTAAGAATAACAAGCAGATCTGAATCTGCCCACAACTGAAGCCTTGTAACAGTTGCTACTGAAACATTAAAGACTTCTTACAGACAAACTGCAATCAACCTAACTTTCTGTTGTCTCGCATATGTACGTGCTGCTCCAACTGATGAGATGTTATTAATAAAGGAAGAGATGGCTACAAATTAAAGCAAGCCCTGCTTAATCACATTAATCCAGAGCAAGTCAAAGGCTTCAATTTTCGAAATAATTTTGGGCTTAATGCCTTGGAGATGGGCAGACTGCTCCATTGAGGCAGCAGCTGGTCCAATTTAAGCTGCATTGTGAGGCCAGAATTGTCAGGTCCTTACAGAAACAAGGAAGCCTGACAGTTTTCAGGATGCAACCAAAACTGCTGAGACAAAGGAAATTGCAAGAAATTGAAAGGGCTCTGTAACAATTACAAGTCGGCCCACTGTTGGCGGATTGTATGTGATTAACCAACTCTCACTGTCAGGATGGGGTGGCGTGCGCTCTTGCAACTGTGCCCCCAGACGTGGAGCCCCAACCAGCTGCTGTGGGGAGCATAGTCACAGAGCCACTACCTCGGGTTACTGATGAGAAAAAAAGGCCTGCCCGTGCAGAAACAAGAGTAAGCACGACTGGGGAGGCCCGCTTACGCACGCTGTGCGTCTCCTCCATAGACATGGTGGCTGCACTGACCCACATGAGGACAAACGATGCCAAAGCATTTAAGGGACCGAAGGGACGAGACCTTGAGTACCAGAGAACAGGTTTTTGGCAGGAGGATTTTGACTTTCCCGAGCAATTATCTTAATGATTTTCTATGCAACAAAACTAAAAAGTAGGTCAAAGAAAAAAAAAGTTCTGGGCTGTGAATCAGGAGATCTGATTTCTAATCCCAGATGTGCAACGCTGTCTGTGTGATGTTAGGCAGCTCCCTTTTTTCTCTGGGCCCTACTTTCTTCATGAATCAAACCAAGGTTTCGGCTTTGTGTTACATGGCTCTGTAAACAGAGGTGACCGACTCCGTATTTCCCTTAGCATCCCCTTACGCTTACAGGTTTTCTAACACACTGGCAGATGCCACCACACAGTGGCAGAAAGCTCACCATTATCCATATGTATTTCACCACTGAACAATGGAGAGGCCCCACCAAGGAAATGCTCTCCATGATTTCATTTGTGTTAGCAGCCCGATTCTTTAAAATTCCCAGGTGTCAGAAAAGAAAACACGTCCAGTTTCAAAGAGTAAAATCATCCCGTTCACACTCTCAGACAAGGCCTGAACTAAGGAAATAAGCCATGAGACACATAATAGACCTAGATCCTAGGCCCGGCTCTTCTGCTGAGACAACTGTAGGCTACATTTCTGAAACTTTACGGTGGAATTACCTTGGAGTCCCTTAGTTTATCGTACAATATGTTGTTTTCTCATTTTTAGTGCTTTGGTTGTGTGTAGTTTTATTCAGTCTCTTTGCTGATATTATTCCTGTCTTTCTGGCGTATTACAAGGAATTTTTAGAAAAAGGACACCTGAGGGGCGCCTGGCTGGCTCAGTTGGTAGAACATGTGACTCTTGATCTCAGAGGTCATTAGTTCAAGCCCCACGTTGGGCCTAGACCTTACTTAAAAAAAGAAAAGATTTTAAAAAAGAAAAAGGACACCTGGAATAGAAAAGACAGCAAATAAAACCTATCTAATATTTAAACCGAATAAAAATAATGCCTTTGTATGTAATGTCAATTAATTCCACTATTAATATAATAGCCCTAGGAAGCCAATAAACACTGGTCGAAATAATATTAGTTTTGAGTGAAATAACTTCGTTGAGTTTTAAGACAACCCAAAAGAGGATGGATGGGTGTGCAGAAGGATAGATAATGCAGAGATAGACACAACGGGGAGACTGATGGATAGATACACAGGCACCCCTCACTGTAGGTAACGGAGGTATTCCTGAAAAGTCTGTAGCTTCTCCACATTGGAATGGGTCTTGGAGATCACCTATCCCAATGTCCTACCCCAGCTGTTCTCCCAAACTGGCCTTAGTGTCAGGATAATCAAAACATGTGGTGATAAATGTCCAAATTCCCCAGGGAATCTGCCCAAACCCCCTCCCATGGTCTTGTTCCCTCTGAACAACACACAATAATGATTTCCTCCCGCAGGTGGCAGTTCTTCAAATATCTGAAAACAACTAACATGCTGCCCATTTCCCACCACACATATCCAAGCCTTTGACTTAGCATTTGGAATTTAACCAGAGTAAATATGTTAGAAGGCTTCTGAACTTAATAGAAGCGTAAGTTATTAAGTTATTGCCTCTTAGCTCCAAATCCACCCTTCCTTCCCGCTCTGTGATGATGGAGGTGGGCTTTGTAAATACTCTCTTCACCAGATGCCACGATGTTAAGCCTTGTCACTAGAGGGTGCCAGAGGGACGCTAGAGGAGGAAAGGGTATTTCTCTGCCAGATTCCCCTGTGCTTCCCTCATCAGGCTCCTTCAGGGCAGGACTCTCCAGTCCTCACCTCCTGTACAAGTAGTTTCCTCTTAGGAGGTTCACACAGGCCTATTAGGATAACTGCCATCTCATCTACAAATAGGATGCTGCTAAATGCAACTGTTGGCTCTGGGTCATACTGTCAGCCCCCAATTCTCTTTATTGGGTTGTGCTTAAGGTAATTTGAATCATTTTGTTATCTGCAAATGGACCCTAACATATGGAATACATTATCTACTTCAGTTGATCATAATAATAATCATAATAACTTTTTTTATTGATTGGTTGAAAAACTGTGCTGAAGTTATATAGGAAGGAAGAGGAGATGAGATGGTGGGAAGTGGGAAGGTGATATAAGAAAGCTGTTTCCATCTATTATTAGTGATTATAATAATTGCTATTGTTATTATTATTACAGTTAAAGCTTACATGATTCTTACTATATACCAAGCACTTTACATATAGTGACTCATTTAATCCTTACAAGAGTGTTGGCGATTACAGTAATATTATTTTCCCTCTTTTACAAAACTTGAAGTTGAGGTATAGCAAAGTCAAATTATTTGTCCAAAGTTGTACAACTACCAGGGAGTGGAATTAATGTCTAAAATGGGTAAATGAACAAACAGCAGTGTGAATGTATTATTTTAAGACATGGAGGTCACTAGTAGAAGATACAGCTAAAGTAAAGCACAGACTTCCAGGGAGGATTTAAGGTAGAGTAGAATAAGGAAGAAGAATATTGCTTTTATTTGAAATGGTAATTGATTTTTAACCATGTGCATATAAAAAAACCTTATAAAATAATTAATCACAATAGTTTAGACTAAAACAAAATTCAAATAGATTCTATTGAGTGATAACCTGTTCATACCTTTAACCTCAAATCTGTACATGAATTGTATTTATTTTAAGAATGAACTTGATGACTTTATTTTGCTTTTATCTGGTCTACTTTTGAATAGACTATCATCCTTCAGGGTTACTTATATCAATCCCAAAACCCATCCTCTTACGAGAGTCATATTTAAATTTAGAACATTAAAATTTGGTACTTTCTAACTTGTGGAGTTTATCCTAAATCTATTGCATATGCGATCATTCATCCATTCATTCACTCAACAGACATTCACTTGACATCTGTTCTATGCCAGGCCCTTGTCTAAGTCTCTAGTGATTAGAAGATGAGTCAGTCACAACCTCTGCATTAAGGAATGTAATAGCCTAGAATAAGATACAGACATGTGAATCTATACAGTATAGACATTTGGAGGCTTTACTACAGAATTTGTATTTGAGCTAGATCTTAAAGCGTGAATAAGTGTGACAGTTAGTTGTATGTATCAGCTTGAATGGGCCACCGAGTGCCCAGACATTTGGTCAAACGTGATTCTGGCTGTATCTGTAAGAGTGTCTTTAAATGACGGTAACATTTGAATCGGGAGACCAAGTCAAGTAGACTGCCCTCTCTAACGTGGATGGGCCTCATCCAGTCAGTTGAAGACCTGAGCAGTACAAAAAGCCTGAGTAAGCTCGAACTCCTCCTCCTGTCTGGCTACCTTCCAGCTGGGACATCCTGTCCTCATACACAAACTGAAACATCAACTCTTCCTGGGTCTCGAGCCTCCCAGCTTTCAGACCAGAAATCACACCATCAGCTTCTCTGGGTCTCCAGTTTGCCCACTGCAGCTCTTGGGACTTGTCAGCCTCCATAATCCTGTGAGCCAATTCCTTATAATAAATTTCTAGATAGACAGATCTATAGATATAGATAGATAGATAGATAGATAGATAGATAGATAGATAGATAGTTAGATAGATAGATCACCATCCTATTGGTTCTGTTTTTCTGGGAAACCGTGATAACTGAAATAAGCTTTTGTGAAGTACAAAGTGAAGAAAATCATTTCAGATAAAGGAGACAAGCTTTCATCAAATTTTGGAGACATGAAAGACTCAGCATGCTTGGCTAGGGAGTAGAAGAAACCGAGGAAAGAAAAAGGTTAAACTGTGAGGATTTAGAAAAGAATACTCATGAAAATTAAATAAATCATTTAATGGAATTCCATGGTAAACCATTTTATAAAAGAAACAATCCCCTTTGTAATGCTAATAGACAGTTGATAAATCTGAATTTTTTAATAGAGATAAAACCATTTTTAATTGAATTTATGGGCAGGTGTTTCTTGCATGTAAAATGCACAGTAATCTATTCCTAAAATTATGTGTCTATTTACTCATATTTTATACTCTGCCTAATTCCTAGAAAGATGGTTATAAAGAATTTTTATTATGGAAGTTTTCAAACATACACAAAAGCGAAAATAATAGTAAAATAAACCCCACTTACCCACCTATCTTCCAGATGTAAAAATTGCCAATATTTGAGCATACTTACTTCACCAACCCCTTTTCTCTTTCTTCCTTCCTTTTTCTTTTATTTTGTAGTATGTTAAAGCAAATTTCTCACATTGTTTCACACCTAAATACTTTCATATATAATTACTAAAAATATAAGGATATTTTTGTTCATAGCTCATTATCCAATCCAACAAAATTAATGGTCACTTCTTAGCATCATCTAATTCCCGGTCCATATTCAAATTTCCCTGACTATTGCCTCCCAAAAATGTCTTTTTTGAGTTTTTTTTTTTTTAATCAATTTCCATCCATGGTCCACACAACCTATTTGATTGTTATGTCTCTTAAATATTATGTAAGAGACAATGCTTTTTTTAACTTACTGACATATTTAAGAAACCAGGTCAGTTGTCCTTAGCACATCCTACATTCTATTCCTCATTGCTTCCTAATGGTATGTGTATCATGTAGGGTGTTTAT
Source organism: Phoca vitulina (assembly GCF_004348235.1). Lineage (NCBI taxonomy): Eukaryota > Metazoa > Chordata > Mammalia > Carnivora > Phocidae > Phoca > Phoca vitulina. Next base: position 9,789,248 of record NW_022589756.1, on the reverse strand, counting down.
TCCCTTTATTACATGTTAACTGGATGTTAGATCTAAGGTTTGGGCTTTATTTAGGTTCAGCTACTTTAGCAAGAATTCTTCATACCTTCATGCTGTGTATATCATCTTGCATCAGATCAGGAGATGTTTAATGCGTGGCTGTTCCACTTTCAGTGATGCTAAGATAGATCAGTGGATTCAGGTTGTGAGAGGCTACTAACCTATTCCCAGAAATGTTTACCTAATGGTTTTAGCAGGGTGAACGTCACCGAAAGAAACTATTTCATTAGAGGTTACAAAAGGGTGATTTTCCAAGTTCTCCAATTACTTTCACATTAATGCCTAGGATTCTTCTATAGAGATGACTTTTGGTCATAAACTGGGGAAATTAAAAATATATAAAATAGGAGTCGCTATGATTGACATACAATAAATAGCACATACTTAAAATGTACATGAGAGGTTTTAACATGTGTATCCACTTTTTTTTTTTTTAAGATTTTATTTATTTTTTTTGACAGACAGAGACACAGCGAGAGAGGGAACACAAGCAGGGGGAGTGGGAGAGGGAGAAGCAGGCTTCCCGCTGAGCGGGGAGCCCGACGCGGGGCTTGATCCCAGGACCCTGGGATCATGACCTGAGCCGAAGGCAGACACTTAACGACTGAGCCACCCAGGCGCCCTCCATGTGTATCCACTCAAAACCATCACCACAATCTAGATAAGGAACATATCCCCATTACTCACAGAGGTTTCCCCATTCACCTTTGTAATTCTTCCTTCCCATTCCTCACCAGCCACATCCCCATGCAAACATTTGTTACCGTAGATTAGTTTGTATTTCCAGAGTTTCATATACATTGAATCATACAGTATGTACTTTTTGTCTGGTTTCTTTCACTCTGCATAATTGTTTTGAGATTCTCCCATGTTATAATGTGTATCTCCCATGTATAATGTGTTTATTCCTTTTTATTGCTCAGTAACATTCCACTAAATGGGAGATACCAAAATGTGTTTACGCATTCACGTGTTATAGACATTTGAGGTATTTCTCATTTGGGGCTGTTATGAATAAAGCTGCTATAAACATTCCTATATAGGTTTTCTTTTTTTTTTTTTTTTAAGATTTTACTTATTTATTTGACAGAGAGAGACACAGCAAGACAGAAAACACAAGCAGGGGGGAGTGGGAGAGGGAGAAGCAGGCTTCCTGCGGAGCAGAGAGCCCGATGCGGGGCTCAATCCCAGGACCCAGGATCATGACCTGAGCCAAAGGCAGACACTTAACGACTGAGCCACCCAGGCACCCCTTGTATAGGTTTTCATATACATAAAAGTTTTCATTTCTCTTGGGTGAATACCCAGGAGTGAGATTGCTGGCTCATATGGTAAACCTATATTAAACTTTATGATAAACTTCCAAATGGTTTTCCAAAGTGGTTGTGCCATTTTGCATTCCCCCCAGCAATGTATCTGAGTTCCAGTTGCTCTGCATCCTCACTAGTACTTGGTACTGTCAGTATTTTTAATTTAATCATTCTAACAAGTTATAGCAGCTCAGTGTGGTTTTAGTTTGCATTTCCCTGATGACTAATAATGTTGAGAATCTTTAAATGTTTTTATATGCCATCTGTATGTCTTCTTTGGTGACATGCCTATTCAATTCTTTTGCCTGCTTTTTTTTTTAAGTTGTTTGTTTCCTTATTATTGAGTTTTGAGAGTTTTTTATATAAAAACTTTTATTCTTCTATGGAATATAAAAAAAAGAGAGAGAGAGAGAGAGCTCATAAATGAGCTTAAAGCTATTTACTGCCAGAACAAAAATGTGCACCAGGCAGCTGGGGGTTTGAAATAAAATAAAGCCCTCTTCCAGGGATGAAATGAGATCTCTGCCAACTCAATGTTTCTGTAGTGGTGAAGCCAAGTGGTGGGGAAAGACGCCTGGCTTCCATTATGTTTGGATGCCCATCTCCTGCTGCACAGATTCCCACACTTCAATACCTTCAGCCTGGCTTAACCATTTTCTCCTTTTGAAGATAAAACCCAAAGACCATGAAATCAACCTTTCCTAAAATCTTCGTAGAGTTAGGTCATATACAAATGAGCTAATGATATACCTTGTGTCAAAACTCCATATAAGTTCTCATAAAATCAGAGAATTTCAGATACGCCCACCCATATGACACTGGATTCCCCTGGACAGCATCCCTCACAAGTGTTTGGAACTAAAGTTGGGTGACATGGTTTTAGTGACCTTATGCTAGCTAACAATGACCATCCCCCTCCCTCCTCTAGCAGTCCCTATGAAAATCTTTTGTGTGACTGACAGCTTTACTTTGCAAAATTCTCTTTATTACTTTTTATAATTAAACCTAGATTAAAAATTCTATTACATGAATAAGCCAACTAGCAGATGACACATTATTTCTTCTATGGATTTTCTTCCAAAAACAAAAGCCATACTCATAATTTCTATGGAAAACAAATAGAAATGTAGTCTACTAAAGGGTATCATGTTGCCTTTTATATAGAATTTTGCAGCTGGGTGCATTACCCCGAAACACAAATAGCTATTGATAGGCAGACCTTTATTTTATTACTTATAAGAGAATCTGGTATATAAGTGAGATGTCCAGAAATAGATACATCACAAAACTAATTTTTCCAATAGTATTGCATTAAGGAAATACCAAACCTCCAATACTCCAAACTTGAATAAGTTTCTTCAGTTCACACAAGAATATATTACTTTCATAGCAATGAAAAAATTTTCTCCTTCACTGTTCAAGCAATACTATGTACATCTGCATTGTCTTCTTTGACACTCATAGCAAATCCCTGAGGTGGCTAAGAGGCTCATTTTTCCCATGATCACAGAAAGAACAAGCGGGAGCCACGAGGCTGATAGCCAAGTTTTCCGCCTCTAAGTCCCATGCTTTGTCACTGTGCCTCCTGGCTCCCCCTAGGTAACAGTTCGCTGTTGTCCACATAAGTCTATACCTGATGCATCCAGAAAACTCAAAGAATTAACAATGTTGTCCCAACCTCACAAAAGTGATCCTATTATCATTGGTAACTTTCTTTTCATAAATGAGTAGATGTCATGACATATTTCTGATTCTGCTCTAAGTTCTGTTCCTTTAAGAAAAGAAATTCCTTTAAGCCTTTATTTTTCCCACTGAAAAGTAGTTGACAAAGGAATATCCTACAATGAAACCATTTAAATGATTCAGAAAAACTGAGAATGGCTCACTCTATGGTATCATTTCTTTGAGCACAATTGTTTGAGCACAATTGTTTGGATGAATTCTACTCTTTCCCATTATCTGAACACAACGTGTGGCAGCAAATTGCATTTTGTGGTAACAATGCATCTACATTGGCTAGAACTCTATTTTCAACTGCCAATAAAGGCACAGGAGAAGTATTCAAACCTGGAGACAAATGACTGTGTGAGGAAACGCAGGGAGCACCTGCAAAAGGGTTTGCAGGGTACGCCTTATCTATTTGTAGCAATTGTGCTCAAATCTGCATCTTTTCCAGAAAAACTAAAAATAAGGGTCCCAAGAGGTGGGGAAAAGATTACTACTATAAAGTTGTGCGACAACAGCAAGAAGTTAAATCATACCTGAATTTCAGGAGGATAATATGAAATCATTCTCTTCAGTAGGTTAGCTCAGCTAGGTATATGGAGATCCATTTCATGGCTTAGTGTGGCCTATTGAGAAAATCAGCCAGTAGTCTTGCTCAAAGGGAGTACTGGGTCACAGAGCCATACTAAAAATCCCATGATGGTGTAAAAGAACTCAAAGCCTTAGCAGTTTTGGAGTCAGGGTTATATTTTTAATTCCTTATGGTGCAGAACTTGTCTGCATGTATACTTAATCTTACTCAACAGCAATTTACAGAGATCTTACTATAGGCCAGACACTGTCCTCGACAATACTGACAGGGTAGTGAATAAGGCAGTTACTAAGGGAGATATTAAACAAATAATTTGTCAGAAAAGAGGACGGTGCTTTGAGAATGCACAATGGGGGTGCCTAACCTAATCCAGGGAGTAGATGGGGAGGTGCCATGGAAATCAAAGACTTAAAGATGAGTAATGACTGGAATAAAGTAATAATGTCTCTCCTCATCTCTTCTACTCTCTTTAGAAATCATTTTTCAGCAACATACTTTCCACCCAAATGCCTTGAGTGCCAATAAAAGCTATTCTGTTACATAAGAAATGAGTGTTCCCATTCTGTTTAACAACGAAGAAATGAATTGCTTGTTGTAGTTACAACAGTGTGCTACAAGCATTCATATACATATCCATCTCCTCCATTAGGCTATGAATTCCTTTAACGCAAGGAATGCCCTTCTCCTCTTTATATCTATTCATTTAGTTGTTTATTCATCAAACATTTATTAAATGGCACTAGGATTATAAAGATAAATTTAAGGTCCTGGCTCTGAAGAAACCCTGCCCCAGACAAGGAAGATGATCATTGTGATGTAGTAGATGCACCAAGGGAATGAGGAGAAGGAGAGAGAGAGAGCTCACCTGGCCTCGAGGTCTGCAGATGGGGTCAGGAAAGATCCCCGGAGGAGGTAAGGCCAATTCTCACGGTGCCTTCTGAAAGAACGCATGCAAGCACTTTTTTCTGTATGAAAGGATGAAAGAATGCATGGCCCCCACCCATTAACAGTAACACTGTACAAGTATAGAGCATATTCTCCTAGTGTGCCCGTAAGTGCACTAAAAAGATCTTCTTCTCGTTTGGCAGATAAAGAAATTGGTGTTGGGAGAGGCTACATGACTTACTCCTGGTCCCCCATAGGTATGAGGTCAGAACACAAACACATCTGCTGACCCCCATCCCAGTACCCCTTTCTGTACATCTCTACTGCTTTCCAGAAAGCAAGCATACCCTTAGGGCCAGAGAGTGGAAGGCTGAAAACTAGGGACCATAAAGAATCCCCAGGGATGAAATGACTAGCTCCAAGACCAACTAACTGTGTCATGGAACCTGAGTCATACATTATACATTGTGGTCAAGGAGATGGTGCTAAGGACTCCTCCCCCTCTCATAATTACAAAGACAAGCACAGACAAAACCCAGATACCCCCACAAGGCCCTATTCATTCTCTCCAAATCAACTCCTTCTCTGTCCCTGAGCTGTTCTCTTTAGCCCCTGCCGGCTCCCCTCCCACTGGGTCTTCACAATAAGAACCGAAACAAACTTCTCTTTTGGCTGTTCCTATGAATGGCAGAGAGAGTGCCCCATATTGTTTGGGACATAATTACATGATTAAGCACTGCATCCTCTCCAGGAATTCTAAAGTGCCATAATTACCACAACAGGAGGGGGTGGGGGTAAACAATGTGCAATCATTACTGTTGACAAGGTTTTAAACTTCAGTCCAGAACTATGTTGGTCCCCATTAAAAGGGAAGGGGCATACTTCTTACTACAACTACGTTCATATCAAGAAATATAACAAACTATAATCAAGAATATAATCAAGAATATAACAAAACACTGATTGCCCTTAATGACCTTATTATTCTTTCATTAAATGTTATTATGAAAACTGGGCAATGTATTTTAGTGTTTTTTTTTTTTTTTTTTTGAGTGATGTACATATTTAATGTATGGCTGACCTTGGCATTTAAACATGACAGTACTGGTAGAAGACTCCTACAATCATGGGTGGATAAAGAATCCATATGCCTTTTACTATATTATACATACGTCATGAGACCATGGGGTTCTTGCACCATAAACAAAAATTAATTCACAATGGATCATAGACCTATGAACAAATGTATATGATAAACTATACAACTATACAAATTGGAGAAAATCTTTGTGCATGTGAGTTAGGCAAAGATCTCTTAGATACAACACTGTATCTAAGGAGGTGATCCATAAAAGAATAAACTGATAGAATGAACTTCATCAAAATTTAAACTTCTACTCTTCAAAAGATACTGTTAAAAGAATGCAAAGACAAGCCACAGACTGGAAAAATTCTTGCAAAGCATACATCTGCTAAAGGATTTTTAATCATAACATATAAAGAACTCTCAAAACTCTAGAATAAGAAAACAATTCCATAAAAATATACAAAAGATTTGAACAGACATTTTTATGAAAGAAAATATACAGATGGCAAATAAGCACATAAAAAATACTCAATATCACTTAGTCGTTAAAGAAATACAAGTGAAAATCACCAAAGGATATCATTATACATCTATTAGAATGGTGAAAACTAAAGACTGACCATAGCAAGTGTTATGAAAATGTATAAAGTGACTGGTGCTCCCATACCCTGCTGGATGAATGTAAATGGCATATCCACTTTGGAAAACAGCTTGGCAGGAAAAAGTTAAACATACACCTACCACATGACTTAGTCATTCCATTTCTAGGTGTTTATCTAAAATAAATGAATATATATATTCACACAAAGACTTGTACATGAATGTCTGTGGCGGTGTTATTTGTAATTGCCAAGAATGAAAACAATCCAAATGTTCACCAACAGGTAAACGAATGAGGTATCTACACAATGGAATGTGATTCAACAATAAAAAGCAATGAACTCTCAATAAATCCAAGAACATGGATGACTCAGAACAATTAAGTTGAATGAAAGAAGCCAGACATGAGAGCACATACTGTATGATACCATATAAAATTCTACAAAATGCAAATTTTCTATAGTGACTAAAAGTAGACCAGAGTTGCCTGGGTGCGGGGGGTGGGGGAACCAGAGGCAGGGGTGGCTGGGGGTGAGGGGGATGAGGAAGGCAGGAGAAGAGATTACAAAGGTGCACGAGAAAACCTGGGGGGTGATGGATAGGTTCACTATATTGATTATGGTGATGGTTTTACAGTGTCTACCTATGTTAAAATTTATCAAATTATATACTTCAAGTATGTATATTTTACTACATGTCAGTTATACCTCAATAGAGCTGTTTCTAAAAAATGAATATATTAAAAAAAGATCAGAGTCCTGCTCTAGTCTTAGCTATAGGATGGCTGTCTGACAATGGTAAGGAATTATTTTTCTTGAGTTTCTATTTCCCACTGAGTGAAAAGAAAGGATTCCAAAGGCCCTTCCAGCTCTGTTAATTTGGTTGAGGCATGGGTCACTTGTTCCAGCAGCCATCACAGTTTAGACACAGCCTAAAGACTTGACTTCAAGAGATTGCCCAAAGCTGACTGCCGCCCGGAAGGTCCCAGTGACATACCTGTCCTGCCCGAATCACCGTCCTTTGGTTGGCATCTTGTGCGCTGCCTGGATCTCTTTCAGGAACCAAATATCAACCATGATTCCGTGGGCTGCTCCAGACCAGCCTGTTCCCTTTGCTCCTCACTTTTCTCCCCACCCTTGGTGTTTGGCCAGGCTCTCCTCCAGCCAGCCACTTGGTGCCTTAGCATCTGGTCTGATTCCTGGATTATGGATTGGTCTCTCCCACATCCAGGACTTAATTGCGTAAACACCACCAGGATATTCAGACAGAGCATCAGATCAGCCACAGGTGAAAAGTGACGGATCACCCTCACTGCTCTTGCTTTCTTGAATCAAAGTCAAAACCTCAGTTTGTCCTGATTCATCCTAGTAACCACCTATGACTCAACCAAAACCTTAGCCTCACTCCAGCTCCCACGGCAGGACATGCTCAGAGATGAGTTTAAAGCTTCCTTTCCCCCTTATGGGGTGACCTGATCCCCATTTCCCTCATTTGGCTCTCATTTAATCCCCTCAACATATTGGCCTATCTATCTATTTAACTGACTTCTTAGGACCCTCCTCACTGGCTGTGTACTTTATTCCCAGGTTACTTCCTTGGACTTGATATACAGGACTCTACACCTGGCCCATTCATCAAGGTTAAAGGTTCCTCACAATTAGTCAACTTAATAACCAGGTACTCCAGAAGGTACCCCTTCTTCACTTGGACACACCAGCTGTGCCCTTAGTCATGCCCACCTGTTCACTCCTGCTTGTCCAAGCAGCTTATTAGGCCCAGCCCGACAGCCAACTCCCTGCTGCACCTACCTGGTCTCAACCTGAAGCAGCTTTGCCTGGCAACTCTAGGAATAGCCCAGACAGCCAACAAACAAGTTGAAATATATCTAGAAAGGCTACAGAATAAAAAACTTCAAAAAAGATTCAATGTTGAGTTTCAGAAAAAAATAAAAACAAACTTAGAATCAAATATATTTTACAATTACTTTAAACTAGGTGCATATAATTTGTAATAGTGCATTCAGTGATAAGATGGTTTTGGACAACTAAGGAAAGGAAATGTCATAATATTACAAAAGGTGAAATGCTACATGCTAATAACTGGAGTTCTCAGAAGCTAGTGGAGATGAGAAGACCATTTTAGCCATGACTCAATGACACAGGTATAGTTTGAGGGTGAATTGTAACAGAAGATTGGCTTTTAGAAAGGCAGCTCTTGAGTCCAAACTTTGAAGTCATCCCTTGGTATAATGTGGAAGGTTTTGCATCCTCTATTGTAAGAAACATTAGCCCATTAAAGTAAAAAATACTTTCATGAAAAGTAGACACATAGACCTGAAGTTTGTAAAGAAATATTTTTTAAAGTGAAAAAAAATATATATATGGTCAAATCGTTATCTGAGTGAAGAGGAGGAAATGATGGTATGAATAAGCAAATGACAAAGCTTTTAAAATTACTAAAGCTTGGGGCGCCTGGGTGGCTCAGTTGGTTAAGCGACTGCCTTCGGCTCAGGTCATGATCCTAGAGTCCTGGGATCGAGTCCCGCATCGGGCTCCCTGCTCAGCAGGGAGTCTGCTTCTCCCTCTGACCCTCCCCCTCTCATGTGCTCTCTCTCTCTCTCTCTCTCTCTAATAAATAAATAAAATCTTAAAAAAAATAAAATAAAATTACTAAAGTTTAGTTTTATAATGTGTTTTGTATCTTTTGATTTCTAAAAGCACTAGATATTCTAAGAATTCAAACAGAATAACAAAATCGTGCTGTAAAGTCATGTAAAATCACTACTGTAAGATAGGTTGAAAAATTATCTGGTCCTCTCCATCTTATTCTCCTACTCAGGCCCATCTCTATTCCTGCCCCAGGAAAGGCTCCCTTCCATGGGCCAGTCATAAAGCCGGAGCCATGTCCACATTGGTGGAAACTGGAATAAAAAAAAAGAGAATAAAAGACTTGAGAAGCATTTTAGTGTTTAAAAAAAAAAGTCAAAGAATCCTTCCAGAAAGTAGCATGAAAAGGCTCTTGGAGGTTGTCACAGAAAAGAAGATACACAGTGTTTTCATAAAAATGTATACAGCCTTAACAGAATGACTGAACATACATAAATATCTTCCTGGGACAATGTACCTTTTTTTTTCTTTATTGTGGTAGAACCCAGGTCCTTTGATGTAGTAAATGGTGGGCATTAAAGGACTCAGGCTGGAGAACAAGACCACTGATTGTCTACATGTGATAAAGGTAAAGCATAGATCAAAGATAACACTGTGGTTTACAGTTTGAGTTACTGCCAGAAAAGTGAGGCCATTGATAGGGGAAAAAATGGGCAAGTCAGAAAGAGAAGTTAATTTGGGAGTGAGGGCGATAAAGCGTTTGGCTTTAGCATGTAAAACAATAAATACCCAGCTGAAAAGTGGTTTTATAATCAACCACAGAAAATATGATAATGGTTCTAGACACTAGGCATCAGTGTAGAGCAAGATGAGCTGTATCAACGAAGCCAAAACCAGTAAATAGACAAAACGGTCAGCACCAGCCAAGGGTGGATGGACGGTCACAGTCAGGGAACAGAATGGGTGTGACATCAGGGAGCATAGCCAGGATCAGCTACTATATTCAGCAGACGGACAAAATGCCCAAGAGAGCAAAACATGAGAGATGGACATCATGGTATAACCTAGTGTCAAGGTCAATAGACCCAAGTGAAAAGGAAAGGTGTGAATGCCAGGATTTGGGTATGGTACAGCCCAAATCGACTTTCTGGGAGAACACTTGGAATAATAGAGCTTGCTCTGAAGTCCCAAACCCCCACCTCCACCCCCACCAAACCACTCCGATCTACCAGCGCCTGACCCAAGCACTTAAAAAGGAGTGGATGCTCTGTGAAAGGAACTGTTAGAGAATGAAAAGACTAGCCACAGAGTGGGAGGACATATTTTCAAGTCATATACCCAATAATGGATAAAACACTCTTAAAACTTAAATAAGAAAACAAAAAACCCAAATAAAAAATGGGGAAAGGTACGAATAGACATCTCACTGAAGAAGATACACAAATTGAAAAGGCATACGAGAAGATGCTCAGCATCATATGTCATTAGGGAATGGCAAATTAAAACAACAATGAGATACCAATGTACACCCATTAGAATGACAAAAACACAAAACACTGACAACACCAAATTTTGGCAAAGATGTGGAACAATGGAGCTCTCATTCATCACTGGTGGGAAAGCAAAATGGCACAGGCACTTGGGCAGGACTCTGGCAGTTTCTTACAAAGCTAACATCATCTAACCCCATGATCCAGCAGTCATGCTCCTAGGTATTCACCCAAATGAGCTGAAAACTCATGTGCACCCGAAACCTGCACACAAATGATTCGAGCAGCTTTTTTCATAATTGCCAAGAATTGGAATGCCTTTCAGTAGGTGTATGGATAAACAATTATACATCCATACAATGGAATGTTGTTCAGTGATAAAAAGAGATGAGCTATCAAACCACAAAGACACAGAATAACCTTAAATGCATATTGCTAAGTGAAAAAAACCTGTCTGAAAGACTGCATACCATATAATCCCAAGTACATTTTGGAAAAGGCAAAAATATAGACAGTAAAAAGTCAGGGGTTGCCAGGGATTTAGAAGCAGAGAGGAAGGGATGAATAGCTGGAGCACAAGGAAGGTTTGAGGCAGTGAAACTGTTCTGTATGATACTATAATGGTAGACACACACCCTTGTACAACTGTCCAACCCCCTGGGATGTACAACACAAAGAATGAAATGTAAACTATGGATTTAGTGGAAAATAACGTACCAATATTGCCTTACCAATTATAACAAATGTATCAGACTAATGCAAGATGTTAATAAAAGGCAAAATCTATGTGTGGCGGTTGGGGTGGGAGGGTACTGGAACTCTCTATACTTCCTGCTCAATGTTTCTATAAGCCTAAAGCTGCTCTTAAATATTAAAAAAAAAAAAAAAAAAAAAAAACCCTAATGGATATAAACCTTCATGGAAACAAAAAGAAATCTGCCCTGCCTACCACTGTATCTGGTACTTTGTAGTTATTTCACAGAGTAGGTGATGAATTTTAGAAAATTTCCAACAGAGAACCCCTAACATGAATGTAGGTGCTTACTAAATGCACAGAAAAGTGTTGAGTGTGTAGCAACTTAAAAACATGTCAATTCATTCTTCTTTTCATCAAATTAAGAGGTTATCAGTAGCATCAGAGCAGACCATAGCTTTTGTGGTGCGCTATTAAAGTGGCTTAAATATAACCAGATACAGTGAGTTTTGTTTGAGTTTAACACTATTCGGTTCTAAATGAAGGCTTCATCTTGCATTTTATGGTGTATTTTTAAAACTGAACCACAGGGGCGCCTGAATGGCTCAGACGGTTAAGCATCTGCCTTCGGCTCAGGTCATGGTCTCCAGGTCCTGAGACTGGGCCCTGCATGGGGCTCCCTGTTCAAGGGGGAGTCCACTTCTCTCTCTCTCCCCTACCCCCTGCTCGTGCTCTCTCTCTCTCTTTCGCTCTCAAATGAATAAATAAAATCTTAAAAAAGAAAAACTGAACCATATTCTGTAATTAATTATTTTTCAAGAAAGTTATTATTTTGCATTTTATGCTTAAGAGTAAAATTCAGCACTAAGAAAATTTATTTCAAATATATTTTGCATATCCATCAAATATCCAAATGCTCTTCTTCCCTTGCTCTGAATGTCATAGGATTAAAACATTCAGAAGTGACGCCATAATGTAAAGTCTTACAACGATGAATGAAAGACAATGTGTCCTCTTACAAACAAAAAAAAAACTTTTAAACATATATACATATAGATGGTAGGATTTCCTTTATTCCCTTACTGAATTTCATTTGTTTTCCTCCCCATCAGTGCAAATTGCTGTCCACCTCCCTTTCAGATCATGGGCACCCTGGTTCTACCTCTGCGCAGGTATGCTGTCATTGGGTCAACCTGATGCGTCCTTGGATTTCCTAGCAGGGACCATAGTCCGTGGGTATCCAATTTATGCGATGAATCGTCCATCTGTTGCCCTACCTCCAGGCGACGTGACCAGCCCATCTGTGCTTGTTGACAGTGTGGGCTGCCTTGCTTATGGGCATGTGTTGTTAGAGTGGTGAGGTGTTCTCTCTCTCTTTCTCTCTCACACACACACACACATTCATACCTTCTCCCTCTCTCTCTCTCTCTCTCACAAACCCACACATTCATATCCTCTCCTTCATTCTCTCTCTCTCACACACACATTCATACCATCTCCCCCTCTCTCTCACACACACACACACATTCACACCTTCTCCCTCTCTCTCTCTCCCACACACACACACATTCACACCCTCTCCCTCATTCTCTCACACACACACATTCATACCCTCTCCCTCATTCTCTCTCTCTCACACACACACATTCACGCCCTCTCTCTCTCTCTCACACACACACACACACACACACACACACACATACACACACACACACACACAACTGTGGAAACTTTTCTCCCTCTCTGTTCCATTGATATCTTGGGCTACTTGTGGCTTTTTCACTCCACGTTCATCACTAACCAGTATTCTGCACCTCACACAACTGGCCAGGCACGAGTGGTGTTAAATAGCTTTTGCTTGCTTGTCATGTGTGATTCCTCATCTGGAAGTGGGGCTTTTATTCTGCTGCAACTGGTCTAAATTACAGGGTGAGGCTCATTTATCAGTGGCTTACCTACACACAGTCTTTGATTTCTTCCATTTCTTTGCCATTTGTTCTGCCAGATCATATAGTTCTCTTGTCCATTTTGTCTTGGCAGTGTTTGTTTCCAGTCCACATTTGGAAACAGACCTAAATAACCAGATTGTATTCTCTCTTTCTGAAACTTCTGTCGCAGATAGAATCTCAGGGAAACAGGTCCAGGCCCCTTTTCTGGAGTTTCTGTGTTGAGGTTTTCCGAGGGCAACCATCAAAATAGGACCACTAGCAACACAGCTGTCCATCCATGAGGGCCTCTGGAGGTGAGGGTGAGGCGGGCAGAGCCACCCATCCACGAGGGCCTCTGGAGGTGAGGGTGAGGCGGGCAGAGCCGCCCATCCACGAGGGCCTCTGGAGGTGAGGGTGAGGCGGGCAGAGCCGCCCATCCACGAGGGTCTCTGGGTGCTGGTGAGGCAGGCAGAGCCTAAAGGAACAAGGTCAAGAACACCAGGGAGCTGGGCGCCTGGGTGGCTCAGTTGGTTAAGCGACTGCCTTCGGCTCAGGTCATGATCCCGGAGTCCCGGGATCGAGTCCCACATCGGGCTCCCTGCTCGGTGGGGAGTCTGCTTCTCCCTCTAACCCTACCCCCTCTTGCGCTCTCTCTCTCTCACTCTCTCTCTCTCTCTCAAATAAATAAATTAAAAAAAAAAAAAAAATTCTTAAAAAAAAAAAAAAGAAAAGAACACCAGGGAGCTGAGCAAAGCTACAAATCTAAGGGGAAAAGCCCAGGAGAGCAAGCAGCAGTCACAATCTGCAAAGGCGAAGTCAGGGGTATGGAAGATAAGATCCAGAAAAATGGAAAACACCACATCTTGATTCTCTCCTCAGCCTACCCAGATCACTTTCTTTTAGTCCTATATTCTCTACTACAGTATGTATTCCTAAAGTAGAATATCCAACATATGCTTTTCTTAACTTTCTCAAATGCCCAGAAGAATGCTTTTCAAAAGCTAGGGGAGACTCGATCCATATAGGAGGGGAAAGAAAAGGGAAAGTGACTTATGAATCCCATGACAGGAGGAAGGAGAGAGAAGCAGACTGCTATGGACAGGAGAATGACACGAGTCCTTAAGTACCTTTCACCATGAAGTACGTACTTTACCATCTGAACGATTATGAGCCTTGTTCTGACAATTTTTACAGGTTCCTTTGCCTATACTCAAATGGAAGGTCATAGGGGTGCAGTAATTTCAAATATTAAGAAAAAGGCTTTTAGACACACACAGAACACATGGGCTGATGGAGAACCTAAGGTGCCTGATGCATTGAGACCCAAGGTCTCTAAGATCAAGTTCTACTAGTGTAAGGCTATTCCATATTTAAGGACACTGTTTTTGCTTGGAGCTAGAAAAGGCCCGTCATCTTCCTCTTACTTCCAGACTGTCCAAGGACCCTTCCAGGTCACTCCTTCCATCTGTTCAGACAGGTGCCTAGTCATGCCGACGGGCAATGGTGTCCCCACCTCCTACAACCCCTCATTTGTCTCTGAGCACTAACCATTCCTCAGCATGCCCTGGCTAAGAATACAGCACATCAACATCTTATGCAATCTCCCTACTTGATAAAACTAAAACTTTGGGTATAATCAATATTTGAAATACATATGAAAAAAAAGTTAAATTCAATAATAAAATATTAAAAATTCTTCACAAAGCTAGTATGAAAGAAAGAAACATGCAGAAGCTAAGAACAAGGTGAAAATAAGAACCCCAGAAGGGACCCAAGCTCCCAAGCACTGGGAGTGTCTTCTGAACCTACCGTGGTAGCCACTTGGGGAGGGGGAAGGAGGGTAGGAGATGGAAGTCTAGGGAACCTCCCAAATGAAGACTCTAACAGGAACCACCACCACGGAGGTGGAATTTCAAGGAGCAACATCCTCAACATAAGGCTGAAAAGAGAAAGACACCTGGCCCATCAAAAGGGACTATGAAAAAATCGCTGTTATCACCATCTGAACGCTGGTGCTCTAAGGAGAGAAGAAAGCTACTTCCCCTGAGATCTTATAACCACTGCACACAGGCATGCTGTCCAAATTCTTGTTACCTATGTGGTACACACACACACACACACACACACACCAAAAAAAAAAAAAAAGAAATCAAGTAGAGAATTAACTTAAAGTGCTTCTAGTGGATAAAGCTCCCAAGTACCTGACATTACCTAATAGGAATCCTCTCTGGCAGAGTGCCCTTTCCCCCTTCAATCCAGCCCCCCAGGATGCCCTCACCCCAAAGTTAATCTCTGCCCTGTGGTTAAAAACCAGTGTCCTAAGTTTATAGCAGCTTTATGCATCATTGTCAAAACTTGGAAGCAACCAAGATGTCCTTGAGTAGCTGAATGGCTATATAAATGTGGAATATTATTCAGCACTAAAAAGAAATGAGCTATCAAGCCATGAAAAGACAAGGGAAAAAACTCAAATGTATATTGTTAAGTGAAAGAAGCCGATCTGAAAAGGCCATACATATACTGTGTTATTCCAATTATATGGCATTCTGGAAAAGACAAAACCTATGGAGACATTGAAAAGATCAGTGGTTGCCAAGGGGTGGGGAGAATGGAAGGGATGAACAGGAGGAGCACAGAGGAGTTTTAGGACAGTGCAATTGCTCTCTATGATACTATAATGATGGATTCATGTCATTACACCTTTGCCCAAACCCACAGAATGTAAATACCAAGAGTGAACTCTAATGTAAACTGTGGGCTTTGGGTGATAATGATGTGTCAAAGTAGGTTCACCAGTTGTAACAAATGTACCACTCTGGAGTGGGGCGTTGATAGTCAAGGAGGCTCTGTGGGCGTGGGGAGGGGTGGGGAGGAGGGGGCAGGGGATAACTGGGAAATCTCTGTACCTTACTCTTACTTTTGCCGTGAAGCTAAAACTGCTCTAAAAAACAAAATGTATTAATTTAAAAATGTTATTGAAGATCCAAAAAAGATGGTTTCTTCCTGATACCCACCCCACCCCCCACCCCCAGTATGTGGCTTAGCCTTTTTACAACCTGACTCTCAGAAATAGACAGATGGTTTTCCCTGGAGCATTTTCAAACTATCAAACACAACCTAACAAGCCTTAAACAAGGTGACAGATTTTTTTTTTTCTTGTGCACAAAGATACATAAGTTCAGGCACCTATGACTTTTTGTCAACCCACCCTTCAGGAGCAAAGCAGGTCTGCTGACAGGGGCATGGGTGTTACAGTAGCTAACAGTTCCTTACCTCCGGAACAAAGGGGAGGGAGCACTTTCAAATAAATATGCTCAAGGAGCCAGAACTGAAACTGAAAACGAAAGGAGCACAGTGATTGGAACAAACTGGATGCTCTGGGCCCTTCTGCTGTGAGACCGGGAACTCACACAGAAACGCCTATGCTTTGGGAACCTAGGTACAGCCAGGTGCCTGGGTATAGCTCTGAGAAGGAAAGGCCCTCTTCTCAGGCCTTCCAGAACTTTCCTCTGGATGGTATCCCTGAAATCCTGGGGATTTCCATAACTTCCAGTGTGCAGGCTTAAAGCAAGCACGAGGGTTTAATGAGGTGGGGGAGGTCTTCTCCTCCTCCATGTGTTTCAGCCCAGAGTGAAGTTCTCCTTGATCCTCAACCACTTCTTAGATTCATTCCAGGGACGCACCTCCTTAGGCCTAAAGAATGAGGACGGGGTTAGGGGAAGCCCCCTCTTCTAATCAGAGTATCCTGGACACTGTTTCAATATTATACATCTGTGCAAAATTTTTATCTGAAGAAACTATTCTAATGCTTAATAGAAGTTTCAAAAATCACTGGAACAGATGACCTCTAAGATCCATCCAACTAAAAGAAAAAGAAAATTAAAAAAAACTCTTAGATACAGAGAACAAACCAGTGTTTGTTTGCCCAGAGGAGAGGTGGATAAGGGGATGGGCAAAATAAATAAAGGGGATTGAGATGTACAGACTTCCAGTTATAAAATAGACAAATCAAGAAGATGACAAGTACAGCATAGGGACTATAACCAATAATATTATAATTACATTGTATAGTGAATATACTTATCGTGGTGAGCACCAAGTAGTGTATAGAATTGTCAAATCCCTGTGTTGTAAACCTGAAATATAACTTTGTTAATTATATTACAATAAAAAAAGAAAAAGAAATCCATGTTTCTACAGATCAAGTTCATCTCAATAGTCCCAGACATTTCTTATAAACCATTTTCAAAATTCTAGTTTATTCCTAAAACAACTTCACAGCTTAATTTCTCTCAAAGTATCCTAAAATGCTCAAGAAGGGCATGTGGAAATGCATTTACTGGAAACAGATAAAGAAAAAGCTTAGAAGGAGACAGTCTGAAATACAAACCCTGTTTTCTTTTCAAAAGAAATGCCATCAGAAGAGACTGTCGGTACCTCTAATTAGCAGGTGCCACACTGAGCAACTTACTGTTTCTGAGTGCTTTGCACTGTTGTAAGTGGGAGTGACAATGCCACTCTATTGCAGAGGCCTGTGACAAAGATCATCCTGGGAAAGTGTTTTGTAGATTTTATAAACTTAGGGATTAGTGTAATACCTGTGGAGAGTATTAAGTTATAAACTGTTCTCTTTTTTTTTTAAG
This sequence comes from Phoca vitulina, assembly GCF_004348235.1. Classification (NCBI taxonomy): domain Eukaryota; kingdom Metazoa; phylum Chordata; class Mammalia; order Carnivora; family Phocidae; genus Phoca; species Phoca vitulina. The sequence continues at coordinate 9,771,649 of NW_022589756.1, read as the reverse complement.
ATTTTATTTATTTATTTGATAGAGAGCAAGTGGGGGGAGGGGCTGAGGGAAAGGAAGAGAGAGAATCTCAAGCAGACTTCACACTGAGCACAGAGCCCAATGTGGGACTCGATCTCACAATCCTGAGATCATGACCTGAGTGGAAATCAAGAGCCGGATGCTCAACTAACTGAGCCACCCAGGCGCCCCAAGTTATAAACTGTTCCAAACCTAAGATGGGCACCATATAAGTCATTAGTTGTGATTTTTTTTTAGGACTGTTATAATAATAATAGTACTGGAGTAGAAAAGCAATGTACTCTTAACTAGAGGAAAGAAGGAGAAAAAGAGGGAAGGGGAGGGGGAGGGGAAAGAGGGAATAACCAAAAAGAAGAGGAAGGGATAACTATGAATAAAAGGGATGCACCCCATTGTGGGTGAGCAGTCCTCCCAGGAAGCTTCTGCCACACACAAACCCTCCGAGCTCCCATTTGCAAAGACTGAGGGCGCTTAGCTCAGTTCCATCCCTCAGTGCTCCCTGACGGACCCCGTGATGCCTCGCATAGGAGGCCAGGATTTATGAAACAAAGCCTAGCTCACAGTTGAAGGGACTTGGTGGTCTGTAGCTGAGTCACCTGCTGATGAAGCCTGGGGCAAATAGGAGGTGCCAGTGAGGCAAACAGCAGTGACCTCTTCAAAAGCTGCTCCATTCCTACTGGGCAAGTCACTCACAGGATGGGCGACCGTGTTTTCATAGGCATCCCTCTTACTGCCATTTTAACTGGCAGATGGGGCAGTAATTGACCCAGATATTTATTTTTAATGTAACTTAAAAAAAAAGAACGTTCATTTGAAGGCTCTAAAAATTGTCAGTCATTATGAAATAATTAAGACCCAGAGTATCACATAAAATTCCTAGAGAAGCTCAACCCCCTATAAGGTTATTTCTCATATTACATTATGGCTCCATTATATGTGATTTGAAAATATCAGTGTAGGCATATTCATCAATTGCTTTTGTAATTATGTTTTCAGAACTGCTTGCTATAGCAAATTCCTCTTAATCTCCCTCCTAAATATTTGAGAATATAATCCTGAAACAATGAAAGAAGAACCTATTCCTAGTGCTGGGTGAATATTAAGAATGTTTTTATTATTGTTCCTTTTCATTTAATTTATTTTCCATTTAAAGAGGCTATCAGAGTTTTACCATCAGATATGTTGAAATACTGACACATGTAACTACTTCAAGTCTGTCGGTCTGTTGACCTTTGACCACCACACCTGTTCCCAGCAGTGATTTAAGCTGCTCAAGGAGAGAGATGGACTGAACAGCCAAATAAGCTAGAGAACGTGAAAATACCAAGGTCACATGAAGAATACATTGAACATGCTCTAGTCTTCAGAGAATCCATAAACCATGCAAATTCACTCACCGCCCCTTCCCTTAAATGACAAAGAACAGACACTGGACGCAACTGGGGTCTTCGGCTGATAAACCCAACAGGAAGGAAAGGCACAAATGCTTCCTTTACCATGAGAAGACAAAGGGCGTGAATTGCCTCATCTGTTGGTGTTTGCCAGCTTACAGTCCTGTGAAGCTATAGAAAATACTCATCCTCTGGGATGTCTAATGCTGGATTGAAATATTTTGGCAAACTCAAAATGTCTCTAGCAAACAGATATGCTTGTCTGTATTTCATTTCACGTTGGGAACTTGGGACAACCCTTTAACATGGCGATTCCATCACTGTATGAGCATAAGAGACCCACATGATTCTGTCCAGATGCTGCTTAAGAGCCCCCGGGATCGTCACTCTAATTTTAGAATCCAGGGATGAAGAACATATGCGATGACAAAGAGCTGCTCTGAGGTCAGTAACACTGGATGAATGTATATTCTATTTATCACAGCGTCGGCTCCCTTACAGATTGAAAACTGGAAGCGGATGTGAGCGAGATGATTATTCAGATTGTGAGGCCGTGCTCGGTGGATAAATCAATTTGCAGATTCTGTGTCCTAACGCTGCAGGCTCTGAGGGTCTGCAGCCCAGGTTGGAAACCAGATTTGCAGAAGCTTTGAAAGACAGTAAGGCCACAACACCCTCCTGTTTAATGATTTCCTTTCTCATTCCTAGGTCTAGGGGAAGCAAGGTGCCAAAACACTGGTTAACCAAGAGAGGCTCCTGAAGGCTCTATTGTCAAACCCTCCACTCTGCTCCTGGCTGTAGCAGTCAGCACTTGAAACATCTAGCAGACATGAGAATGGTCTATTAGAAAATCCCAGTCCTCAGTTTTTAGGGAAAAAAAAAATTCCAGCCTAACTAAAAAGATAACCAGGACGTAGTGGACAAAAATATTGATGTATTGTAATCTCAACATTTCAAACTCAAAAGCTACCTCCACTCTGAAACCTTGATCCCTATCCTCACTTAAAAAAGCATAATGTATACAAATTTCAACTTCTTTTTAGGATTCCAGCAACACACTGATCTAGGAAGACAAAATTTTCAACCCTTCTCAAATCTATCTCCCAAATCACTTTTTTTAAGCTTCCATTTCCTTATCTGACAAAGAAAGTAGTCTCAGTGGTTTTCAAACATTTTCAAAATTTAAAATAATAAAATATTAGTCAAGACTGCAACATATAATAGAGCTAAAAGGATGAAGAAGTTCTCTGGAGCAGCTCAAATCTTTGTTATTTAGTTAGAACAGTCTTCATTATTGGCAGAATGCCTGAAACGCCTTCTTGGAGCCCAAGTGTTCTATGGTCACCCACTTTGAAAGCCACTGGATTAGGAGATAATGGGTTAAGTCCCTTCCAGTCTGAAATTCCATGACTGCCCCGCCCCCCAGCCATGACCTATGCCTCGGGTCTCTTGATGTCAGCCCTTCAGAGGGTTAGCCCTTGATAAGAAGCCATGCTTGTCTTTTCTAGTGATCAAGGCTTAGAAAATAAACAAAAACAGTTATTTTCCCATGACCTATATTTTGTCCTTTCAGGCAATGGGTCCATTCACTGAACTAATCTGCCTTGAACAGCTATGTGGATGGGTTGGATGGAGGAGCTATATTTGATTCCAGGGATTATAACTATGAGTCATAGGACCACTGACCTCGGGGCTTGCTTTCTGCCAGGAGGTTTGAAAGAGACAAGGATTTTCATCCTGCGTGCTACAAGTTCAAGGTCAATTTTATGTCTAACATCTAAGGAACAAAAAGTGATCAAATTGCTTATAGCAAGAACTGAACACCAGAATTCTTGCCTTTTCAGGGATATGCCAATAACTTAGTAATTTACCTTGACTGACATTGAAATGAGTACAGTAAGACTTACTACGCACTAAAAAGAGATTTAATGTAGTCTGCAAGGAATTTAGAAAGAGTTTTACATTGCTTGGTAAAATCTGCTAATAACAGAACTCATCACTACTTCGAAGAAAAATGGGATCATTAATCTTATGTAAGATACATAGACACGTACATCCACCCAAACACTTCAGAAATTAAGTCAAACTAAAAAAGTATACTGAGCTGCTTTATATTAGTGGGGAAATGATTCAATGCTTTGTGAGAGCTCTTCAGCACCAAGGAAATAAGGATGTGCCTTTGGGGAGGGGGTGGGTCTGACCGACTCTGAACAAAGAAGAGGGATAGGAGAAAATGGCTTCCGCTTGAAGCGTCATGTGCACATTCTGTGGGCTGACCCCACGCCCCTGCCTAGTGATGCTTCATGACCCTTCACTTTCATCTTTAACATGCCCAAGAGCTAGAGTGGTAGAAAGTGCATGTCCTTGATTTTCTATGATGCCTCCAATTTGAAATACTTTTATTTTCAAGTAAGAACTTCACCACAACTCTACTGGCTTCATAAAATAGCACTGCCCCCATTTTACAAGAGAAGAAACTGAGTCCAGGAAGCAAAACGGCCTGAACATCGACACTGCTGGAAGGTGACATGAGGACTCACACGCTCTGTGCCTCCCAGGTCAGGCTCCTGCTCAGAACGGCCATTGGATGGGTTGCCTGAAAATCCCCTGGAGTGTTCCAGTGAAATAAAGTATCTGGGCCTCAGATTCTCTGTGGTGATGGTGTAAATCTCACTTCTGAGAAAAAGTTATGCAGTCCCTTTCATGCTTCTGGTTTTGGTGCCACTTGGCTGTGCAGATTTCTAAAAGCTTTTGAATAGACTAATAAACACGGAATTGTTCTGAACATCTGTAAGCAAAATACGAAAAGATATTACCCAGTGAATGAACATCCTGGGTTTTCTCGCCAGAAATGGGGTTATTTGTGTATTAGGCTAATGCACTGAAATTAACCCAGAATGCTTACCCATTGCAGAATGTCTTTTCATATTTTCATCTGTGTAGTCGTTATTATAAAATGTAAGAATAATTCTCTATCAGGGTATTCAGGAATCTGAATAGCTCAATTACTTCTAAAATCAATGTAGTAAAGCAACAGCATGCCAGTTAATCAGTTGGTTTGCATAACAAATGTTTGGGGGAGTTGGTGCGGTGTGTGTGTGTGTGTGTGTGTGTGTGTATGCGCACACATGCATGTGTGTGTAAAGAGAAATCTAGGGTCAGCGCAATACTTTAAAACAAATGTGAAAGATCAAGCTTCCATTTCACTACGGAGAAAGAATTCTGGAAGACAGGTACTATTTAATTCATTCAAGAAAGGCTACAGGAAATCTAGGCTCCTAGCGGTTACACCATCCCAGGTTTCTATGGGATCTCTAGTGCTAGGCATACACTGAGCTTTTAAGGAACACCAAATGAATGCATAAATCCTTGGAAGTCATTTTAGGATTAGAATGGTGGCCACTAAAACTTAGATTACTTCTCAGCACATTAGAGACAGATCTGAAACACGACAAGAAATAGTGGCCAAACAGTGGCCACGAGCCACGCCACCTCACATCCAAGCTGCGACTGCGTTCCCAGTACAGGAGCTGGTGATGGGCAGCTCACAGAGGGCTTCCAATTCAGGCCGGGAACATCTAGGAGATGCAAGTTTCTCAGCCTGTGGCTCTCGTTCAGTGCTAATTGGTGAATCCAAGGAAGAGAAGTTTAAGTGCCTACTATAAGAGAAAGGTCAGTTTAAAATAGGTTTAAATGAAATGATAGGCACATGTGAGGGGTGGGATTCTCCAGAGAAATGCAAGGAGGCAATCTCAGCCTTTGGCAAATCATTGTGGTCTGGCTTCTTTCAGCTTTGAAGGCCAAAATTCCATTTTTATCATTTAATTTAACCCAAGGTTAATCCAATATGGAGAGAATGACCTGTGGAGACTAAACTCACAATAAACTGAGATATACATCTCAGAATGGCATTTAATAGAATTTGAAATGAGAATTAGAACTGTCTGGCTGACCACCCTAGTCTCATTGTATTTTCTTTCTGTAAATAATCTCCCCAGGAGGACAAAAGATGAGAAGTTTCTCCAGAGTGTGGATCAGAATAAGAGAGTTACTGATAAAACTTAAAAGCATCGGGGTGTCAGGCCCTGGGAGTCTGTCCAGAAGCCAAACCTTACAGAGCAACCCGGAGGGTGCCAGCAGGACTTCCCCTTTCCCAAGCTGGCCTGGCTGACCAGCCTCCCTGGCAAGGACCCTCTTTTTTTTTTCCTTTTTACATATGGCAGGGCATTCTATCGGGTTACTCTGAGGTCCTACAGACCTGGTTGCCACACTCTCTTCTAAGCAACTGCCTATCTCCACTCTGAGCATCACAGGCTTGTTTTATATGTCATTCCCAAAGGGCAACTTTATTGCCTTGAGGAACTGCTGTCCCCTTGTATCTTCTCCAGATGTCAGGCTCAAGTATCACGCAGATCACCTGGCATGTAACCCACCTATTAGTGAGCCATTAATGAACGTTCTACTTACATGTCAGACTCAACTCTGTCCTTGTGTCACCATCATGGGATCACCTCTTCTCCTGGCTCTTACTAGAAGCCATACGGCTTTTCTGCGTGCCTAACTGTACCTCCAGCTCGGGTCTCAGAACCACAGGAGCATCAATCGCCACACAGAAATAACATTCAGACATTAATATGCATCCTACCTGGATACACACCTGCTATTACACTCACATACACACTCACTTGCTCACTCACCCCCCGAGGCAGCACATATCCACTAGCATGTGAGCATGACAAACTGCAGCCAATGTTTCTGGTTCCATGGCTTCCATGGTGATCCATGTGATCACCAATCTGTGGGCCAAGACAATGCTGTGGTAGTTCTGACATTAGTCATCATGTGATAGGTTGGAGGTGGGGGGAGGGGGGAGTGGCAGAGCTAGCCCTTTGGATTTTGAAAACTGGCCCCCCGCTCTGAGTGCTATTCCTGGAATTCTGGCACCTGCCCCAAGAAACCAAATGGTACCTTAGGCTCAAGTGTACTTGCTATATGAGAAGGAATTTGGCAGGTCCAGGTCCTAGGCTTTGTTTCTTGAATGAATGAATGAATGAATAAATAAATACCTTTACAAAAGACTATGTTGCGACCAAACTTAACTACAAACACAAGAATAAGCAATTTTTGAAATTAATCCAATACTGGAGCACAGACTAGTATTTCTCTCCTATGAAACCTCAGCAATTATTATGCATCTTAGTGGAGCCTTGGTTTTTCTTCCCTTTAAGTCAGACCCCTCCAGGGCTGACTTGTTCAATACGGCTTTGAGCACCCGAGGCTTCAGCAGGGAAGCCCTCCCAGTATAACCTGCTTTCTGTCTCCCCCATCCTCTCCTTGGTCAAAAATCTTTAATTAGCTGGTTACCCTAATTACTCTAGCTGGGGACCTTGTTTGTCCTCCTTCCCTGCTATTCCCAGGGATCTGAAGGCTCTATCACTTCTGTGCCAGAGGGTCCTTTCTACCACAGTTTCTCTCTGTCTTTTTGTTTTTTCCTTTCATGATCAGAACAAAAAAAAAAGCCCGGGGAAAGAAATCATCTCTCCTTCTGTGTCTGGGTAAGACCCCATAACCATCATTTCCCAATCAGGAACACGTTTCCATGACAACCACGCTTCCCAATACCACCACTAACTTAGCAGGTAGTGTTCTCATCAAACACAGAGTTCTTTACCACCCTCCGTGGTTTCCGTACAAGACTCTAAGATACCAGCTGTTTGCATGAACTGTATCTTAAAAGAGTTTTGTTCTCTGCCCTTTGAAACATCAGAAAGACAAAAAAAAATTTCTTGGTATTTTCTTTACTTGCAATCATTAAAAAGCATGCCAATTTTTTAAAACTATAGTGGAGGGATGGACATGAAAGAGAGTGTGGGACTCAATGGAAGGAAGTATGAATGGACGAATGGAGAATCACTGGGATGTGAGAGACGCCATGGTCAGTGGCATAAACTTGATGCTGAGAGTCAATGAGGTTGGAATTCCTTATATATGTGACCTTGGGGAAGTTCCTCTTCCTCTCTAAGCCTCCACATGCCCTCTGTAAAGGACAGAAACTGAGACATTTCACAGAATTCTTTGGAAGATTAGATGGAAAAAAAGCAAAGAAGCAAAAAGTGCTTCTTACAGTGTCTGACACATAGTAGGAGTTCAACAAAGGGAAATTAGCATAGTGTTCTTATTAACATAAAGAGGTGAATCGGAACAAGTCTGAGCAAACAAGCAACCAAGTATTCTAATTGATTATTAACATTTTGCTGGTGGAGAATAACAGTACAAGCAGCAGATATTTGGAGGTTTTCTTAGCAACCTTTTCTCTTGGGCTATTAAGTCAGGTCTGCAATTACGGGAAGGAATCTATTCATTTCCATTCCTGAGACTTAAGAGGATACACCTGGGCAATCTCCAGGGTTCATCTGAATCTATTTATAGCTCTGCATAAGCATTTGTTTAATTTCAAAACAGATGCAAAGAGAAAACTTGGATTAACCATTAAAGTATTTGTTCAATATTCCACATTCTCAACACCAATGAGTATATTTCAGTTCTTCTGTAAAGGCAAGGAAAACAAGAATATGTATGTTTTTATGATAGTTTCAATATTGCATAGCTCAAATTTCATTTCAAAATCAGAATTCATATTGTAGCAAACAAACCATCATGCTCATTATTGAACAAACTCCCATACTCCAACTCCTCCCCCAACTGCATTCACGGTGCCCTCAGGGAGCTGAGAGGGCCTTCCACAAGTAACACCAATTCAACCTTTTGTTTTTAAAAGATAAAACTATTTATGTATTTTTAAAATCCCATTTTTGTCATTATGGTGGACTATATATCTAGATAATAAACCCTCCCTATTAAGAACTCTTAAGAGGGGCGCCAGGGTGGCTCAGTCAGTTAAACATCCAACTCTTGATTTTGGGTCAGGTCATGATCTCAGGGTCCTGAGATCGAGCTCTGCATTGGGCTCCGTGCTTAGCAGGGAGTCTGCTTGAGATCCTCTCTCCCTCTCCCTCTGCCCCTCCCCCTACTCATGCTCCCTCGCTCTCTAAAATAAATAAATAAATCTAAAGAAAAGAACTCAAGATGTTGAATAAAATATTTTTTAAATGTGTTTTACAGTATGGATGTTCCTCAAAACATTAAAAATAAAACTATTCTATGATCCAGCAATCTCCCTTCTGGATATATATCCTAATGAAATGAAATCAGTAACTCAAAGAGAAAACTATGCTCCCATGTTCACCTCAGCATTATCCACAATAGCGATGGCTTGGAAACAACTGAAGTGTCCATCAGCAGAAGAATGGATAAAGGTATCGTGGTATATATATAACACAATCTTATTCAGCCTTACACATGAAGACAATTCTGCCACTTGCAACAATATGGATGAGGCTGGAAGAAATTATGCTAAGTGAAATTAATCCAGACACAGAAAAAAATGTATACTGCATGTTCTCACTTGTATGTGGAATCTAAAAAAATCACACTCATAGAACAGAGAGTAGAATGGTGGTTACCAAGGGCAGGAGTAGAAGGAAGCAGGGAAATGTTGGTCAAAAGATACAAACTTTCTGTTATGGAGGATGAATTAGTTCTAGAGAGCTAATGTACAGCACAGTGATGGTAGTTAATAATACTGTATTGTTCACTTGAAATCTGCTAAGAGAGTAGATCACAGGCACTCTTGCCACAAAAAAAAAAGAAAGTATTTGAGGAGATGGGTATGTTAATTAGCTTGACTATTAGTAATCATTTCACTCTGTATTATCAAAACATCATGTCATACACCTTCAATATATACCATTCTTATTTGAAAAATGGAAAAAAAGTATTTAAAAGAGAAAACACTGTGTTTTAAGTACTATGTGAGCTGGCAGAGAAGTAAAGGAAATCCTTGAAGCCAGAACAAAAAACAGATCCAGAATGGTTGTCTGGTATCTGAGCTAGAATTTGCCACGGGGGCATCTCCCTATCCTGGTAGCCAAATATTTTTCTGTAAAGGGCTAACTCATAAATGTTTTAAGTTTTGCAGGCCATACCATCTCTGTCACATCCACTCAACTGTGCCATTGTGCCATGAAAGCATTCACAGCTAAAATATAAATAAATGGGTATGGCTGGGTTTCTAGGAGACTTTATTTACATAACCTGGCAGTGGGTAGGATTTAGCCTGCAAGCCACAGTTTGCCAATCCCTTCATTATAGACTAGATTTGAATGTCTTACCCACAGAGAAACAATTACAGTGTGTGACGTTTTTGCCATATAGTAGACCACTGCAGTCTTTACATCCCTCTGTATACCTGCCTTTGGGGGATCCCTCCCGCATTGACTCTGGGCTAGACCACGTGACTTGTTTTGGCCAGTGGGACACTAGTAAATGTGATATAAACAGAAACTTGAAGAGTGCTAGCACAATGGGGCTTATCCTCTCTTGCGGCTCCTGGGATCTCTGCACCCACCACCATGTGAATTTGCCCAGGCTGGTGTGCTGAAGACATGGTACATCATTCCCCCTACCCCAGCCAACAAAAAGGGACAGCCAGCACCAAATGCAGACCTATGAGTGAAGCCATCCTAGACCAACTAATCCCCAGGCAGCCTACCAGTTGACTAGAGTCACATGAGTGAGCCCAGACGAGACCAGCAGAAGAACCACCAAGATGAGAGCAGTCCAAATTGCTGATCCACGTAATCATAAACTAATGAGTGATTGCTTTAGAATTAAATTTTGCAGTGATTATTCTGCAACAAAAGCTAAATGATACATTCCATAGGAAATCTATTATCTTCTAAAAATATAAAGTGAGAGGGGGAGCCTGGGTGGCTCAGTCAACTGAGTGTCTGACTCTTGGTTTTGGCTCAGACCATGATCTCAGGTTCATGGGATCAAGCCCCGTGTTAAGGTCTGCACCTCAGCCAGGAGTCTGCTTGAGATTCTCTCCCTCTCCCTCTGCCCCTCCCGCGGCTTGCACATGTGCGCACTCTCTCTGAAATAAATAAATCTTTAAAAAAATAAAATAAAAACATAAAGTGAGAGATCAACAAGTATACTTATAGAAATGGGAAAGAAAAGACTAAGACAACACAAAAAATTATATTTGCATTTTAAAGATCCTGTCACCTGCCAGCAGAGACAAGCCCTTTGTTGCTCCTTATAATCAAAGTTGGAGCAAATTCTTCCTACCTGAACAGACTTCTTTATAAGTAGGATTGGGAGTGTAGCCTCCTGCATAACCAACTTGAGTTGAATATACTCCTTTCATGGTCCAGAATTTCCTCTCAGCTCCCCAGAAACAGCCCATTCCTAAGAAAAACATAAGACACTGATTAATCCTTTGTCAAAAGCCATCATTGCATATTAGAAGCCCTGTTTTAATAGAAAAGAGAAGTTATTCATGTCATTTAGTAATCAAAAATAACTAAGGTTTATCCTTTAAAGAAGGACAGTTTTATGGAGGCAACCTAAGTGTCCATCAATAGATGATGGATAAGGAAGATGTGGTACACACACACAAACACACACATGCACATGCACACACACACTGGAATATCACGCAACCACAAAAAAGGATGAGATCATGCCACGTGAGACAAAATGAATGTACCTAGGGAGTATTATGCTAAGTGAAATAAGTCAGACTCAGAAAGACTAACACCATATGATTTCACTCATAAGTTGCATCAAAAAACTAATAACAACAACAAGAAATGAACAAACAACAAAGAGCAGAATCAGACCTATAAATTCAGAGAACTGATGGTTGCCAGGGAGAAGTAGTTGGAGGATGGGCAAAATAGGTGAGAGGGAGTAGGAGATACAGGCTTCCAGTTATGGAATGAGTAAGTCACAGGAATAAAAGGCACAGCATAAGGAATATAGGCAATGATACTGTAATAGCATTGTATCTGAACAGATGGTAGCTACACTTACGGTGAACATAGCATAATGGGTAAACTTGTTGAACCACTATGCTGTACACCTAAGACTAATGTAACATTGTGTGTCAACTATACTCAAATTAAAAAGAAACATGTTAGAAATCAGGAAGAAAAGAATCAAATTAATTTAGAACAATTTTTAACATCTAAAATAATTTTATTTAAGGTTCTTTGCATAGACTGTATCTTTGCTTTAGTTGTGCAAAAAGTTAACCTCAAATTTTAATGAAGTTAGTAAAGTATACCTTTCCAAATAACATAGTAAAAAGATAATTGCATTTGATGAATGATTTCAACACACAATTCATTATGGACTTGTTAAAACATAATAACTTGTGGGACACCTAAGTGGCTCAGTCGTTAAGCATCTGCCTTCAGCTCAAGTCATGGTCCCAGGATCCTGGGATCGAGCCCCACATCGGGCTTTCTGCTCAGCGGGAAGCCTGCTTCTCCCTCTCCCACTCCCCCTGCTTGTGTTCCCTCTCTCGCTGTGTTTCTCTGTCAAATAAATAAATAAAATCTTTAAAAACAAAACAAAACAAAAAAAACATAATAACTTGTATTAAAAGCATAAATTTATTTAATGATCAGCATCCTGGTCATGCTTTTGAAAAAAATTCCAACAAAGAAAGGTAACACTAACTTACTGACTTAAATGGGAAAACATCCCAAAATCAACACAGATTGATGCAGTTTTTTTTTTTTAAAGATTTTATTTATTTGACAGAGAGAGACTCAGCGAGAGAGGGAACACAAGCAGGGGGAGTGGGAGAGGGAGAAGCAGGCTTCCTGCAGAGCAGGGAGCCTGATGCGGGGCTCGATCCCAGGACCCTGGGATCATGACCTGAGCCGAAGGCAGACGCTTAACGACTGAGCCACCCAGGCGCCCCGATTGATGCAGTTTTCAATTAACAATTTCACATAATGTGTTCAGTTTCTTCAAAAATGTTTAAGTCATTATAAACTTTCATGTGATAAATCACTGCTCACCAAAGGGTGAGTTCTGTTACTAAATATAATGACTGAGGAAACAGAGAAGGGGGAAGGCAGAGAAAGAGACAGCAACAAATACACAAAGGAACTCACAAAAATAGCATTCCATCCAACTAGCAAACATTGTGCTCATATCAGTAGTTACTGCATTCTTTTGGAACATATGGTGAAAACCAAGACCTAGCTCCCAAGAATGCACATACTTACACACTTCGAAAATGTAGCATTACATCTTCCTGGGCTCCAAATAAAGAGCCCTCGCTTTCTACCATGAGTTTCTAAACTGTCCACAATTGCTATTCTGTGACCAACTTCTAGATGTAAGTAAGATCACTGCCTTGCTCAAGTTTTATACAGCTTTATTAAGTCATATATAATTAAGATCTTGGGAAGAACAACAGTTGGCAAATTAATATATGCCTCCTACTTCTACAATCACTGGATTTGTTAGACTTGATGACAGAACTGAAAGAAAAATTAGATGGAAGTTTACTGAAATTCTTGACACTTGTTAATATTCTAAAATACAGAACAGTAATAACCAAGATGCAATGTGCATAATGATATACATTATACAAAAATATATTTGCTCAAGTGTGAGGGGAAATACATTGACCAAAAATAGATTAACAGTTAAAAAATAGGATAGAGCCATATGACAAAAATTCATATAGTAAAAAAATTACTGTTGTGATAACAATGCAACATGGAAATATGTATATGATTATATCATAATTAAGGCTAAATTTAAAAGGAAAAAAACACAAGTATATGCATGTTCTTATTAAAACTATGAAAACAATATCCATCCCGAAATAGATGAGAAGGAAATATACAAAGTTATAACTATGATTGTTTTATAGTGGTGAGAATACAGGAATTTTTTCATTTTTCAAGTGTGTTTGTAATAGATTCATATTACTTTAAAAATGAAAAATGTATACTTTTAAAAAAAAAAGTCAAAGAAAAACATAACCATATGCATTGTTTGAGTTACAAGTGCAAGACACCATTCTTCCTGTTTACAAGTGAGTTGTTTGCTGCTAGTGAATATAGCTAAATATTTATTGAGTATTTATAAAAATGGACTATCCTCAAATCTCTGGAACAAGAATTCACTGTTAATTTTACTTCATTGCATTTCTGGGATCAGGGAATTGTATTAGTCAAGGTTTTCCAGAGAAACAGACCAATAGGATATATAGAGAGAAATTTATTATGAGGATTAGCTCCTGCAGTTGTAGAGGCTGAGAAGTCCATGATGGTCTGCAAGCCAGAGACCCAGGAAAGCTGGTACTATAATCCCAGTCCAAACTCAAAGGCCTGAGAACCAGGCGAGCCAGTGATGTAAGTCCCCATCCAAGTCTGAAGGCTGCAGAGTCAGCATCACTGATGTACAAGGGCAGGAAAAGATGGATGTCAGCTCAAACAAAGAGTAAATTCACCCTTCTGGCATTTTATTCTATCTGGATCCTTGACAGATTGGAGGATGCCCACCCACATTGGTGAGGGTGATCTTTCCTCAATCTACCAATTCAAATGCTGATCTCTTTCCAAAACATCCTCACAGACACATCTGGAAATGGCTATCTGGGCATCCCTCAGCCATGTCAAGTTGACACATAAAATAAACCCTACAGGAATGATGACAGTGAATCTCTGGAGAAGGATAAGTAAAAAGTGAGGTGGGCAGCATTACTGAGCATAAAAGGCCACAAACAGCACCCAGGAGTTGTGCAGTGTGATAAACTGAAGGCACTCTAGCCCCTGACATTCAGAAGTCTGTGAGGTTCACTGAATAAAATACTTCTTTCTCGCACAACGACTAACACTGATGGTACCAAAGGGTACTTCAAGCTTTCAGCATTCTATGCACAAGGTACATGATGGGCCATTTTAGCAGCCAGCCTAACCTGACCATTGTCTCCAGTCTCACCCTGATGGCCCCAGACTTTATATCTTCACTATAGCCTCATGCTATATAGAGCTATAACACTTAAAATGGATCTTGGCCAGATCAAACAAAATATTTACTGCAAGTTATTTAATCCCCTTTTGATGTTTAATAGGGATCAAGAAAAGACCCCTGTTAGAAGGAGGATGACCCCGCTCCAGCTGGGCACAGGCCTCCAGGGGAGGTCATGCATGGCTGAAAATAATGCTTTGGGGACCTGGTGTGTAATCAATGTCAAAATTTCTGGAGAGGTACTTAACTTGGAATAAGGGTTGTTGTAGGAATAAAACTCCTCCTTGAAGCAATCAGATGTTTCATCTAGTGGCTTCCAGTATAACCTAAGCATTCTATTATTTGATTTGGAGTGTGTGTATGTGGGGGTGCGTGCGTGTGCTTAAACAAAGAAAAAAGTTTATGACAGAATTTCTCAGAACTTACAACAATCTAGTAAAAAACATAAACATCAACAAATATATATATTAAAAAAGATAGAGTATGCATTATTATTTTAAGATATTTTATATCTTGGGGGGCACCTGGGTGGCTCAGTTGGTTGACTGTCTGACTCTTGATTTCGGCTCAGGTCATGATCTCAGGGTCATGAGATTGAACCCGAGATCAGGCTCTGCACTGGGTGTGGAGCCTGCTTGGGATTCTCTCTCTCCCTCTCCCCCTGCCCCCAGGTGCCCCCCTTCTTGCACACTGTCTCTCTAAAAAAGTTAAGTAAATAATTAATTAAATATTTTATATTTTTAACTGTTTATTATAAAGTAAAACACAGGTACAGAAAAGCTACACAGAACAGATGCATACCTCAATGCATTATTATTAGGCAAATATCCTTATAACTACCAGCCGGGTCAAGAAATGGAAATTGTCCATCCCCTTCAGAACTCCTCCTTGTATCACACCCCAATCACAACTCCCTTCCTCCCCTAAAAGTAACCACTCTCTGATCTTTACAGTAATCACCTCCTTCTGTTTCTTTATATGTTTATCACTCGAGGTGTCCATCCTGATACTATTGTTCAGTTGTGCTCATTTTTTTTTTTAAATTTGATATGGCCTTAAGTTCTTTTTTTTTAATTATGTTATGTTAATCACCATACATTACATCATTAGTTTTTGATGTAGTGTTCCATGATTCATTGTTTGTGCATAACACCCAGTGCTCCATGCAGAACGTGCCCTCTTTAATACCCATCACCAGGCTAACCCACCCCCCACCCCCTCCCCTCTAGAACCCTCAGTTTGTTTTTCAGAGTCCATAGTCTCTCATGGTTCGTCTCCCCCTCCGATTCCCCCCCTTC